>NW_028116211.1:0-69531 GCF_964273445.1 Streptopelia decaocto
TTCCAATTTTTGTCCCAATTCTTCCCATTCCCATTGAAACTTTTCAAATCCCTCTCAAAATTGTTGAAATTCTCTTGAAGCTTTTAAAATTCTCTCTAGAATTTTCAAAATCCATGTCCACATGTTCACAATTTCACGTCAAAAAATGGCTAAAATTCCAGTTGAAATTTTTTCAAAGTCCCTTAAAAATTTTCCAATTTTTGTCCCAATTCTTCCCATTCCCATTGAAACTTTTCAAATCCCTCTCAAAATTGTTGAAATTCTCTTGAAGCTTTTAAAATTCTCTCTAGAATTTTCAAAATCCATGGCCACATGTTTACAATTTCACGTCAAAAAATGGCTAAAATTCCAGTTGAAATTTTTTCAAAGTCCCTTAAAAGTTTTCCAATTTTTGTCCCAATTCTTCCCATTCCCATTGAAACTTTTCAAATCCCTCTCAAAATTGTTGAAATTCTCTTGAAGCTTTTAAAATTCTCTCTAGAATTTTCAAAATCCATGTCCACATGTTTACAATTTCACGTCAAAAAATTGCTAAAATTCCAGCTGAAATTTTTTCAAAGTCCCTTCAAAATTTTCCAATTTTTGTCCCAATTCTTCCCATTCCCATTGAAACTTTTCAAATCCCTCTCAAAATTGTTGAAATTCTCTTGAAGCTTTTAAAATTCTCTCTAGAATTTTCAAAATCCATGTCCACATGTTTACAATTTCACGTCAAAAAATGGCTAAAATTCCAGTTGAAATTTTTTCAAAGTCCCTTAAAAATTTCCATTTTTTGTCCCAATTCTTCCCATTCCCATTGAAACTTTTCAAATCCCTCTCCAAATTGTTGAAATTCTGTTGAAGCTTTTAAAATTCTCTCTAGAATTTTCAAAATCCACTTCAACATGTTTACAATTTCACGTCAAAAAATGGCTAAAATTCCAGTTGAAATTTTTTCAAAGTCCCTTAAAAATTTTCCAATTTTTGTCCCAATTCTTCCCATTCCCATTGAAACTTTTCAAATCCCTCTCCAAATTGTTGAAATTCTGTTGAAGCTTTTAAAATTCTCTCTAGAATTTTCAAAATCCATGTCCACATGTTTACAATTTCACGTCAAAAAATGGCTAAAATTCCAGTTGAAATTTTTTCAAAGTCCCTTAAAAATTTTCCAATTTTTGTCCCAATTCTTCCCATTCCCATTGAAACTTTTCAAATCCCTCTCAAAATTGTTGAAATTCTCTTGAAGCTTTTAAAATTCTCTCTAGAATTTTCAAAATCCATGTCCACATGTTTACAATTTCACGTCAAAAAATGGCTAAAATTCCAGTTGAAATTTTTTCAAAGTCCCTTAAAAATTTTCCAATTTTTGTCCCAATTCTTCCCATTCCCATTGAAACTTTTCAAATCCCTCTCAAAATTGTTGAAATTCTCTTGAAGCTTTTAAAATTCTCTCTAGAATTTTCAAAATCCATGGCCACATGTTTACAATTTCACGTCAAAAAATGGCTAAAATTCCAGTTGAAATTTTTCAAAGTCCCTTAAAAATTTTCCAATTTTTGTCCCAATTCTTCCCATTCCCATTGAAACTTTTCAAATCCCTCTCAAAATTGTTGAAATTCTGTTGAAGCTTTTAAAATTCTCTCTAGAATTTTCAAAATCCATGTCCACATGTTTACAATTTCACGTCAAAAAATGGCTAAAATTCCAGTTGAAATTTTTTCAAAGTCCCTTAAAAATTTTCCAATTTTTGTCCCAATTCTTCCCATTCCCATTGAAACTTTTCAAATCCCTCTCAAAATTGTTGAAATTCTCTTGAAGCTTTTAAAATTCTCTCTAGAATTTTCAAAATCCATGGCCACATGTTTACAATTTCACGTAACAAAATGGCTAAAATTCCAGTTGAAATTTTTTCAAAGTCCCTTAAAAATTTTCCAATTTTTGTCCCAATTCTTCCCATTCCCATTGAAACTTTTCAAATCCCTCTCCAAATTGTTGAAATTCTGTTGAAGCTTTTAAAATTCTCTCTAGAATTTTCAAAATCCATGTCCACATGTTTACAATTTCACATAAAAAATTGTTAAAATTCCAGTTGAAATTTTTTCAAAGTCCCTTAAAAATCTTCCAATTTTTGTCCCAATTCTTCCCATTCCCATTGAAACTTTTCAAATCCCTCTCAAAATTGTTGAAATTCTGTTGAAGCTTTTAAAATTCTCTCTAGAATTTTCAAAATCCACTTCAACATGTTTACAATTTCACGTCAAAAAATGGCTAAAATTCCAGTTGAAATTTTTTCAAAGTCCCTTAAAAATTTTCCAATTTTTGTCCCAATTCTTCCCATTCCCATTGAAACTTTTCAAATCCCTCTCCAAATTGTTGAAATTCTCTTGAAGCTTTTAAAATTCTCTCTAGAATTTTCAATATCCATGGCCACATGTTTACAATTTCACGTCAAAAAATGGCTAAAATTCCAGTTGAAATTTTTTCAAAGTCCCTTAAAAATTTTCCAATTTTTGTCCCAATTCTTCCCATTCCCATTGAAACTTTTCAAATCCCTCTCAAAATTGTTGAAATTCTGTTGAAGCTTTTAAAATTCTCTCTAGAATTTTCAAAATCCATGGCCACATGTTTACAATTTCACGTCAAAAAATGGCTAAAATTCCAGTTGAAATTTTTTCAAAGTCCCTTCAAAAGTTTCCAATTTTTGTCCCAATTCTTCCCATTCCCATTGAAACTTTTCAAATCCCTCTCAAAATTGTTGAAATTCTCTTGAAGCTTTTAAAATTCTCTCTAGAATTTTCAAAATCCATGGCCACATGTTTACAATTTCACGTCAAAAAATGGCTAAAATTCCAGTTGAAATTTTTTCAAAGTCCCTTAAAAATTTTCCAATTTTTGTCCCAATTCTTCCCATTCCCATTGAAACTTTTCAAATCCCTCTCAAAATTGTTGAAATTCTCTTGAAGCTTTTAAAATTCTCTCTAGAATTTTCAAAATCCATGGCCACATGTTTACAATTTCACGTCAAAAAATGGCTAAAATTCCAGTTGAAATTTTTTCAAAGTCCCTTAAAAATTTTCCATTTTTTGTCCCAATTCTTCCCATTCCCATTGAAACTTTTCAAATCCCTCTCAAAATTGTTGAAATTCTCTTGAAGCTTTTAAAATTCTCTCTAGAATTTTCAAAATCCATGGCCACATGTTTACAATTTCACGTCAAAAAATGGCTAAAATTCCAGTTGAAATTTTTTCAAAGTCCCTTAAAAATTTTCCAATTTTTGTCCCAATTCTTCCCATTCCCATTGAAACTTTTCAAATCCCTCTCAAAATTGTTGAAATTCTGTTGAAGCTTTTAAAATTCTCTCTAGAATTTTCAAAATCCACTTCAACATGTTTACAATTTCACGTCAAAAAAGGGCTAAAATTCCAGTTGAAATTTTTTCAAAGTCCCTTAAAAATTTTCCAATTTTTGTCCCAATTCTTCCCATTCCCATTGAAACTTTTCAAATCCCTCTCAAAATTGTTGAAATTTTGTTGAAGCTTTTAAAATTCTCTCTAGAATTTTCAAAATCCAATTCAACATGTTTACAATTTCACGTCAAAAAATGGCTAAAATTCCAGTTGAAATTTTTTCAAAGTCCCTTAAAAATTTTCCAATTTTTGTCCCAATTCTTCCCATTCCCATTGAAACTTTTCAAATCCCTCTCCAAATTGTTGAAATTCTCTTGAAGCTTTTAAAATTCTCTCTAGAATTTTCAAAATCCATGGCCACATGTTTACAATTTCACGTAAAAAAATTGCTAAAATTCCAGCTGAAATTTTTTCAAAGTCCCTTAAAAATTTTCCAATTTTTGTCCCAATTCTTCCCATTCCCATTGAAACTTTTCAAATCCCTCTCAAAATTGTTGAAATTCTGTTGAAGCTTTTAAAATTCTCTCTAGAATTTTCAAAATCCATGGCCACATGTTTACAATTTCACGTCAAAAAATGGCTAAAATTCCAGTTGAAATTTTTTCAAAGTCCCTTCAAAATTTTCCAATTTTTGTCCCAATTCTTCCCATTCCCATTGAAACTTTTCAAATCCCTCTCAAAATTGTTGAAATTCTCTTGAAGCTTTTAAAATTCTCTCTAGAATTTTCAAAATCCATGGCCACATGTTTACAATTTCACGTCAAAAAATGGCTAAAATTCCAGTTGAAATTTTTCAAAGTCCCTTAAAAATTTTCCAATTTTTGTCCCAATTCTTCCCATTCCCATTGAAACTTTTCAAATCCCTCTCAAAATTGTTGAAATTCTGTTGAAGCTTTTAAAATTCTCTCTAGAATTTTCAAAATCCATGTCCACATGTTTACAATTTCACGTCAAAAAATGGCTAAAATTCCAGTTGAAATTTTTTCAAAGTCCCTTAAAAATTTTCCAATTTTTGTCCCAATTCTTCCCATTCCCATTGAAACTTTTCAAATCCCTCTCAAAATTGTTGAAATTCTCTTGAAGCTTTTAAAATTCTCTCTAGAATTTTCAAAATCCATGGCCACATGTTTACAATTTCACGTAACAAAATGGCTAAAATTCCAGTTGAAATTTTTTCAAAGTCCCTTAAAAATTTTCCAATTTTTGTCCCAATTCTTCCCATTCCCATTGAAACTTTTCAAATCCCTCTCCAAATTGTTGAAATTCTGTTGAAGCTTTTAAAATTCTCTCTAGAATTTTCAAAATCCATGTCCACATGTTTACAATTTCACATAAAAAATTGTTAAAATTCCAGTTGAAATTTTTTCAAAGTCCCTTAAAAATCTTCCAATTTTTGTCCCAATTCTTCCCATTCCCATTGAAACTTTTCAAATCCCTCTCAAAATTGTTGAAATTCTGTTGAAGCTTTTAAAATTCTCTCTAGAATTTTCAAAATCCACTTCAACATGTTTACAATTTCACGTCAAAAAATGGCTAAAATTCCAGTTGAAATTTTTTCAAAGTCCCTTAAAAATTTTCCAATTTTTGTCCCAATTCTTCCCATTCCCATTGAAACTTTTCAAATCCCTCTCCAAATTGTTGAAATTCTCTTGAAGCTTTTAAAATTCTCTCTAGAATTTTCAATATCCATGGCCACATGTTTACAATTTCACGTCAAAAAATGGCTAAAATTCCAGTTGAAATTTTTTCAAAGTCCCTTAAAAATTTTCCAATTTTTGTCCCAATTCTTCCCATTCCCATTGAAACTTTTCAAATCCCTCTCCAAATTGTTGAAATTCTGTTGAAGCTTTTAAAATTCTCTCTAGAATTTTCAAAATCCATGGCCACATGTTTACAATTTCACGTCAAAAAATGGCTAAAATTCCAGTTGAAATTTTTTCAAAGTCCCTTAAAAATTTTCCAATTTTTGTCCCAATTCTTCCCATTCCCATTGAAACTTTTCAAATCCCTCTCAAAATTGTTGAAATTTTGTTGAAGCTTTTAAAATTCTCTCTAGAATTTTCAAAATCCAATTCAACATGTTTACAATTTCACATAAAAAAATGGCTAAAATTCCAGTTGAAATTTTTTCAAAGTCCCTTAAAAATTTTCCAATTTTTGTCCCAATTCTTCCCATTCCCATTGAAACTTTTCAAATCCCTCTCCAAATTGTTGAAATTCTGTTGAAGCTTTTAAAATTCTCTCTAGAATTTTCAAAATCTATGTCCACATGTTTACAATTTCACGTAAAAAAATGGCTAAAATTCCAGCTGAAATTTTTTCAAAGTCCCTTAAAAATTTTCCAATTTTTGTCCCAATTCTTCCCATTCCCATTGAAACTTTTCAAATCCCTCTCAAAATTGTTGAAATTCTGTTGAAGCTTTTAAAATTCTCTCTAGAATTTTCAAAATCTATGTCCACATGTTTACAATTTCACGTAAAAAAATTGCTAAAATTCCAGCTGAAATTTTTTCAAAGTCCCTTAAAAATTTTCCAATTTTTGTCCCAATTCTTCCCATTCCCATTGAAACTTTTCAAATCCCTCTCAAAATTGTTGAAATTCTCTTGAAGCTTTTAAAATTCTCTCTAGAATTTTCAAAATCCATGGCCACATGTTTACAATTTCACGTCAAAAAATGGCTAAAATTCCAGTTGAAATTTTTTCAAAGTCCCTTAAAAATTTTCCAATTTTTGTCCCAATTCTTCCCATTCCCATTGAAACTTTTCAAATCCCTCTCAAAATTGTTGAAATTCTCTTGAAGCTTTTAAAATTCTCTCTAGAATTTTCAAAATCCATGGCCACATGTTTACAATTTCACGTCAAAAAATGGCTAAAATTCCAGTTGAAATTTTTTCAAAGTCCCTTAAAAATTTTCCAATTTTTGTCCCAATTCTTCCCATTCCCATTGAAACTTTTCAAATCCCTCTCAAAATTGTTGAAATTCTCTTGAAGCTTTTAAAATTCTCTCTAGAATTTTCAAAATCCATGTCCACATGTTTACAATTTCACGTCAAAAAATGGCTAAAATTCCAGTTGAAATTTTTTCAAAGTCCCTTAAAAATTTTCCAATTTTTGTCCCAATTCTTCCCATTCCCATTGAAACTTTTCAAATCCCTCTCAAAATTGTTGAAATTCTCTTGAAGCTTTTAAAATTCTCTCTAGAATTTTCAAAATCCATGGCCACATGTTTACAATTTCACGTCAAAAAATGGCTAAAATTCCAGTTGAAATTTTTTCAAAGTCCCTTAAAAATTTTCCAATTTTTGTCCCAATTCTTCCCATTCCCATTGAAACTTTTCAAATCCCTCTCCAAATTGTTGAAATTCTGTTGAAGCTTTTAAAATTCTCTCTAGAATTTTCAAAATCCATGGCCACATGTTTACAATTTCACATAAAAAAATTGCTAAAATTCCAGTTCAAATTTTTTCAAAGTCCCTTAAAAATTTTCCAATTTTTGTCCCAATTCTTCCCATTCCCATTGAAACTTTTCAAATCCCTCTCAAAATTGTTGAAATTCTCTTGAAGCTTTTAAAATTCTCTCTAGAATTTTCAAAATCCATGGCCACATGTTTACAATTTCACGTCAAAAAATGGCTAAAATTCCAGTTGAAATTTTTTCAAAGTCCCTTAAAAATTTTCCAATTTTTGTCCCAATTCTTCCCATTCCCATTGAAACTTTTCAAATCCCTCTCCAAATTGTTGAAATTCTGTTGAAGCTTTTAAAATTCTCTCTAGAATTTTCAAAATCCATGTCCACATGTTTACAATTTCACGTCAAAAAATGGCTAAAATTCCAGTTGAAATTTTTTCAAAGTCCCTTAAAAATTTTCCAATTTTTGTCCCAATTCTTCCCATTCCCATTGAAACTTTTCAAATCCCTCTCAAAATTGTTGAAATTCTGTTGAAGCTTTTAAAATTCTCTCTAGAATTTTCAAAATCCACTTCAACATGTTTACAATTTCACGTCAAAAAAGGGCTAAAATTCCAGTTGAAATTTTTTCAAAGTCCCTTAAAAATTTTCCAATTTTTGTCCCAATTCTTCCCATTCCCATTGAAACTTTTCAAATCCCTCTCAAAATTGTTGAAATTTTGTTGAAGCTTTTAAAATTCTCTCTAGAATTTTCAAAATCCATGGCCACATGTTTACAATTTCACGTCAAAAAATGGCTAAAATTCCAGTTGAAATTTTTCAAAGTCCCTTAAAAATTTTCCAATTTTTGTCCCAATTCTTCCCATTCCCATTGAAACTTTTCAAATCCCTCTCCAAATTGTTGAAATTCTGTTGAAGCTTTTAAAATTCTCTCTAGAATTTTCAAAATCCATGTCCACATGTTTACAATTTCACGTAAAAAAATTGCTAAAATTCCATTTGAAATTTTTTCAAAGTCCCTTAAAAATTTTCCAATTTTTGTCCCAATTCTTCCCATTCCCATTGAAACTTTTCAAATCCCTCTCAAAATTGTTGAAATTCTCTTGAAGCTTTTAAAATTCTCTCTAGAATTTTCAAAATCCATGGCCACATGTTTACAATTTCACGTCAAAAAATGGCTAAAATTCCAGCTGAAATTTTTTCAAAGTCCCTTAAAAATTTTCCAATTTTTGTCCCAATTCTTCCCATTCCCATTGAAACTTTTCAAATCCCTCTCAAAATTGTTGAAATTCTCTTGAAGCTTTTAAAATTCTCTCTAGAATTTTCAAAATCCATGTCCACATGTTTACAATTTCACGTCAAAAAATGGCTAAAATTCCAGTTGAAATTTTTTCAAAGTCCCTTAAAAATTTTCCAATTTTTGTCCCAATTCTTCCCATTCCCATTGAAACTTTTCAAATCCCTCTCAAAATTGTTGAAATTCTCTTGAAGCTTTTAAAATTCTCTCTAGAATTTTCAAAATCCATGGCCACATGTTTACAATTTCACGTCAAAAAATGGCTAAAATTCCAGTTGAAATTTTTTCAAAGTCCCTTAAAAATTTTCCAATTTTTGTCCCAATTCTTCCCATTCCCATTGAAACTTTTCAAATCCCTCTCAAAATTGTTGAAATTCTGTTGAAGCTTTTAAAATTCTCTCTAGAATTTTCAAAATCCACTTCAACATGTTTACAATTTCACGTCAAAAAAGGGCTAAAATTCCAGTTGAAATTTTTTCAAAGTCCCTTAAAAATTTTCCAATTTTTGTCCCAATTCTTCCCATTCCCATTGAAACTTTTCAAATCCCTCTCAAAATTGTTGAAATTTTGTTGAAGCTTTTAAAATTCTCTCTAGAATTTTCAAAATCCATGGCCACATGTTTACAATTTCACGTCAAAAAATGGCTAAAATTCCAGTTGAAATTTTTTCAAAGTCCCTTAAAAATTTTCCAATTTTTGTCCCAATTCTTCCCATTCCCATTGAAACTTTTCAAATCCCTCTCCAAATTGTTGAAATTCTGTTGAAGCTTTTAAAATTCTCTCTAGAATTTTCAAAATCCATGTCCACATGTTTACAATTTCACATAAAAAAATGGCTAAAATTCCAGTTGAAATTTTTTCAAAGTCCCTTAAAAATTTTCCAATTTTTGTCCCAATTCTTCCCATTCCCATTTAAACTTTTCAAATCCCTCTCAAAATTGTTGAAATTCTGTTGAAGCTTTTAAAATTCTCTCTAGAATTTTCAAAATCTATGTCCACATGTTTACAATTTCACGTAAAAAAATTGCTAAAATTCCAGCTGAAATTTTTTCAAAGTCCCTTAAAAATTTTCCAATTTTTGTCCCAATTCTTCCCATTCCCATTGAAACTTTTCAAATCCCTCTCCAAATTGTTGAAATTCTGTTGAAGCTTTTAAAATTCTCTCTAGAATTTTCAAAATCTATGTCCACATGTTTACAATTTCACGTAAAAAAATTGCTAAAATTCCAGCTGAAATTTTTTCAAAGTCCCTTAAAAATTTTCCAATTTTTGTCCCAATTCTTCCCATTCCCATTGAAACTTTTCAAATCCCTCTCAAAATTGTTGAAATTCTGTTGAAGCTTTTAAAATTCTCTCTAGAATTTTCAAAATCCATGGCCACATGTTTACAATTTCACGTCAAAAAATGGCTAAAATTCCAGTTGAAATTTTTTCAAAGTCCCTTAAAAATTTTCCAATTTTTGTCCCAATTCTTCCCATTCCCATTGAAACTTTTCAAATCCCTCTCAAAATTGTTGAAATTCTCTTGAAGCTTTTAAAATTCTCTCTAGAATTTTCAAAATCCATGGCCACATGTTTACAATTTCACGTCAAAAAATGGCTAAAATTCCAGTTGAAATTTTTTCAAAGTCCCTTAAAAATTTTCCAGTTTTTGTCCCAATTCTTCCCATTCCCATTGAAACTTTTCAAATCCCTCTCAAAATTGTTGAAATTCTCTTGAAGCTTTTAAAATTCTCTCTAGAATTTTCAAAATCCATGTCCACATGTTTACAATTTCACGTCAAAAAATGGCTAAAATTCCAGTTGAAATTTTTTCAAAGTCCCTTAAAAATTTTCCAATTTTTGTCCCAATTCTTCCCATTCCCATTGAAACTTTTCAAATCCCTCTCAAAATTGTTGAAATTCTCTTGAAGCTTTTAAAATTCTCTCTAGAATTTTCAAAATCCATGTCCACATGTTTACAATTTCACGTCAAAAAATGGCTAAAATTCCAGTTGAAATTTTTTCAAAGTCCCTTAAAAATTTTCCAATTTTTGTCCCAATTCTTCCCATTCCCATTGAAACTTTTCAAATCCCTCTCAAAATTGTTGAAATTCTGTTGAAGCTTTTAAAATTCTCTCTAGAATTTTCAAAATCCACTTCAACATGTTTACAATTTCACGTCAAAAAAGGGCTAAAATTCCAGTTGAAATTTTTTCAAAGTCCCTTAAAAATTTTCCAATTTTTGTCCCAATTCTTCCCATTCCCATTGAAACTTTTCAAATCCCTCTCAAAATTGTTGAAATTCTGTTGAAGCTTTTAAAATTCTCTCTAGAATTTTCAAAATCCACTTCAACATGTTTACAATTTCACGTCAAAAAATGGCTAAAATTCCAGTTGAAATTTTTTCAAAGTCCCTTAAAAATTTTCCAATTTTTGTCCCAATTCTTCCCATTCCCATTGAAACTTTTCAAATCCCTCTCCAAATTGTTGAAATTCTGTTGAAGCCTTTAAAATTCTCTCTAGAATTTTCAAAATCCATGTCCACATGTTTACAATTTCACGTCAAAAAATGGCTAAAATTCCAGCTGAAATTTTTTCAAAGTCCCTTAAAAATTTTCCAATTTTTGTCCCAATTCTTCCCATTCCCATTGAAACTTTTCAAATCCCTCTCAAAATTGTTGAAATTCTGTTGAAGCTTTTAAAATTCTCTCTAGAATTTTCAAAATCCACTTCAACATGTTTACAATTTCACGTCAAAAAAGGGCTAAAATTCCAGTTGAAATTTTTTCAAAGTCCCTTAAAAATTTTCCAATTTTTTGTCCCAATTCTTCCCATTCCCATTGAAACTTTTCAAATCCCTCTCAAAATTGTTGAAATTTTGTTGAAGCTTTTAAAATTCTCTCTAGAATTTTCAAAATCCATGGCCACATGTTTACAATTTCACGTCAAAAAATGGCTAAAATTCCAGTTGAAATTTTTTCAAAGTCCCTTAAAAATTTTCCAATTTTTGTCCCAATTCTTCCCATTCCCATTGAAACTTTTCAAATCCCTCTCAAAATTGTTGAAATTCTCTTGAAGCTTTTAAAATTCTCTCTAGAATTTTCAAAATCCATGTCCACATGTTTACAATTTCACGTCAAAAAATGGCTAAAATTCCAGTTGAAATTTTTTCAAAGTCCCTTAAAAATTTTCCAATTTTTGTCCCAATTCTTCCCATTCCCATTGAAACTTTTCAAATCCCTCTCAAAATTGTTGAAATTCTGTTGAAGCTTTTAAAATTCTCTCTAGAATTTTCAAAATCTATGTCCACATGTTTACAATTTCACGTCAAAAAATGGCTAAAATTCCAGCTGAAATTTTTTCAAAGTCCCTTAAAAATTTTCCAATTTTTGTCCCAATTCTTCCCATTCCCATTGAAACTTTTCAAATCCCTCTCCAAATTGTTGAAATTCTCTTGAAGCTTTTAAAATTCTCTCTAGAATTTTCAAAATCCATGTCCACATGTTTACAATTTCACGTCAAAAAATGGCTAAAATTCCAGTTGAAATTTTTTCAAAGTCCCTTAAAAATTTTCCAATTTTTGTCCCAATTCTTCCCATTCCCATTGAAACTTTTCAAATCCCTCTCAAAATTGTTGAAATTCTGTTGAAGCTTTTAAAATTCTCTCTAGAATTTTCAAAATCCACTTCAACATGTTTACAATTTCACGTCAAAAAAGGGCTAAAATTCCAGTTGAAATTTTTTCAAAGTCCCTTAAAAATTTTCCAATTTTTGTCCCAATTCTTCCCATTCCCATTGAAACTTTTCAAATCCCTCTCAAAATTGTTGAAATTTTGTTGAAGCTTTTAAAATTCTCTCTAGAATTTTCAAAATCCATGGCCACATGTTTACAATTTCACGTCAAAAAATGGCTAAAATTCCAGTTGAAATTTTTTCAAAGTCCCTTAAAAATTTTCCAATTTTTGTCCCAATTCTTCCCATTCCCATTGAAACTTTTCAAATCCCTCTCAAAATTGTTGAAATTCTCTTGAAGCTTTTAAAATTCTCTCTAGAATTTTCAAAATCCATGTCCACATGTTTACAATTTCACGTCAAAAAATGGCTAAAATTCCAGTTGAAATTTTTTCAAAGTCCCTTAAAAATTTTCCAATTTTTGTCCCAATTCTTCCCATTCCCATTGAAACTTTTCAAATCCCTCTCAAAATTGTTGAAATTCTGTTGAAGCTTTTAAAATTCTCTCTAGAATTTTCAAAATCCATGTCCACATGTTTACAATTTCACGTCAAAAAATGGCTAAAATTCCAGCTGAAATTTTTTCAAAGTCCCTTAAAAATTTTCCAATTTTTGTCCCAATTCTTCCCATTCCCATTGAAACTTTTCAAATCCCTCTCAAAATTGTTGAAATTCTGTTGAAGCTTTTAAAATTCTCTCTAGAATTTTCAAAATCCATGGCCACATGTTTACAATTTCACGTAAAAAAATTGCTAAAATTCCAGCTGAAATTTTTTCAAAGTCCCTTAAAAATTTTCCAATTTTTGTCCCAATTCTTCCCATTCCCATTGAAACTTTTCAAATCCCTCTCAAAATTGTTGAAATTCTCTTGAAGCTTTTAAAATTCTCTCTAGAATTTTCAAAATCCATGGCCACATGTTTACAATTTCACGTCAAAAAATGGCTAAAATTCCAGTTGAAATTTTTTCAAAGTCCCTTAAAAATTTTCCAATTTTTGTCCCAATTCTTCCCATTCCCATTGAAACTTTTCAAATCCCTCTCAAAATTGTTGAAATTCTGTTGAAGCTTTTAAAATTCTCTCTAGAATTTTCAAAATCCACTTCAACATGTTTACAATTTCACGTCAAAAAATGGCTAAAATTCCAGTTGAAATTTTTTCAAAGTCCCTTAAAAATTTTCCAATTTTTGTCCCAATTCTTCCCATTCCCATTGAAACTTTTCAAATCCCTCTCCAAATTGTTGAAATTCTGTTGAAGCTTTTAAAATTCTCTCTAGAATTTTCAAAATCCATGTCCACATGTTTACAATTTCACATAAAAAAATGGCTAAAATTCCAGTTGAAATTTTTTCAAAGTCCCTTAAAAATTTTCCAATTTTTGTCCCAATTCTTCCCATTCCCATTGAAACTTTTCAAATCCCTCTCAAAATTGTTGAAATTCTGTTGAAGCTTTTAAAATTCTCTCTAGAATTTTCAAAATCTATGTCCACATGTTTACAATTTCACGTAAAAAAATTGCTAAAATTCCAGCTGAAATTTTTTCAAAGTCCCTTAAAAATTTTCCAATTTTTGTCCCAATTCTTCCCATTCCCATTGAAACTTTTCAAATCCCTCTCAAAATTGTTGAAATTCTGTTGAAGCTTTTAAAATTCTCTCTAGAATTTTCAAAATCTATGTCCACATGTTTACAATTTCACGTAAAAAAATTGCTAAAATTCCAGCTGAAATTTTTTCAAAGTCCCTTAAAAATTTTCCAATTTTTGTCCCAATTCTTCCCATTCCCATTGAAACTTTTCAAATCCCTCTCAAAATTGTTGAAATTCTCTTGAAGCTTTTAAAATTCTCTCTAGAATTTTCAAAATCCATGGCCACATGTTTACAATTTCACGTCAAAAAATGGCTAAAATTCCAGTTGAAATTTTTTCAAAGTCCCTTAAAAATTTTCCAATTTTTGTCCCAATTCTTCCCATTCCCATTGAAACTTTTCAAATCCCTCTCAAAATTGTTGAAATTCTCTTGAAGCTTTTAAAATTCTCTCTAGAATTTTCAAAATCCATGTCCACATGTTTACAATTTCACGTCAAAAAATGGCTAAAATTCCAGTTGAAATTTTTTCAAAGTCCCTTAAAAATTTTCCAATTTTTGTCCCAATTCTTCCCATTCCCATTGAAACTTTTCAAATCCCTCTCAAAATTGTTGAAATTCTCTTGAAGCTTTTAAAATTCTCTCTAGAATTTTCAAAATCCATGGCCACATGTTTACAATTTCACGTCAAAAAATGGCTAAAATTCCAGTTGAAATTTTTTCAAAGTCCCTTAAAAATTTTCCAATTTTTGTCCCAATTCTTCCCATTCCCATTGAAACTTTTCAAATCCCTCTCAAAATTGTTGAAATTCTCTTGAAGCTTTTAAAATTCTCTCTAGAATTTTCAAAATCCATGTCCACATGTTTACAATTTCACGTCAAAAAATGGCTAAAATTCCAGTTGAAATTTTTTCAAAGTCCCTTAAAAATTTTCCAATTTTTGTCCCAATTCTTCCCATTCCCATTGAAACTTTTCAAATCCCTCTCAAAATTGTTGAAATTCTCTTGAAGCTTTTAAAATTCTCTCTAGAATTTTCAAAATCCACTTCAACATGTTTACAATTTCACGTCAAAAAAGGGCTAAAATTCCAGTTGAAATTTTTTCAAAGTCCCTTAAAAATTTTCCAATTTTTGTCCCAATTCTTCCCATTCCCATTGAAACTTTTCAAATCCCTCTCAAAATTGTTGAAATTCTGTTGAAGCTTTTAAAATTCTCTCTAGAATTTTCAAAATCCATGGCCACATGTTTACAATTTCACGTCAAAAAATGGCTAAAATTCCAGTTGAAATTTTTTCAAAGTCCCTTAAAAATTTTCCAATTTTTGTCCCAATTCTTCCCATTCCCATTGAAACTTTTCAAATCCCTCTCAAAATTGTTGAAATTCTCTTGAAGCTTTTAAAATTCTCTCTAGAATTTTCAAAATCCATGTCCACATGTTTACAATTTCACATAAAAAAATGGCTAAAATTCCAGTTGAAATTTTTTCAAAGTCCCTTAAAAATTTTCCAATTTTTGTCCCAATTCTTCCCATTCCCATTGAAACTTTTCAAATCCCTCTCAAAATTGTTGAAATTCTCTTGAAGCTTTTAAAATTCTCTCTAGAATTTTCAAAATCCATGGCCACATGTTTACAATTTCACATAAAAAAATTGTTAAAATTCCAGTTGAAATTTTTTCAAAGTCCCTTAAAAATTTTCCAATTTTTGTCCCAATTCTTCCCATTCCCATTGAAACTTTTCAAATCCCTCTCAAAATTGTTGAAATTCTCTTGAAGCTTTTAAAATTCTCTCTAGAATTTTCAAAATCCATGTCCACATGTTTACAATTTCACGTCAAAAAATGGCTAAAATTCCAGTTGAAATTTTTTCAAAGTCCCTTAAAAATTTTCCAATTTTTGTCCCAATTCTTCCCATTCCCATTGAAACTTTTCAAATCCCTCTCAAAATTGTTGAAATTCTCTTGAAGCTTTTAAAATTCTCTCTAGAATTTTCAAAATCCATGTCCACATGTTTACAATTTCACGTCAAAAAATGGCTAAAATTCCAGTTGAAATTTTTTCAAAGTCCCTTAAAAATTTTCCAATTTTTGTCCCAATTCTTCCCATTCCCATTGAAACTTTTCAAATCCCTCTCAAAATTGTTGAAATTCTCTTGAAGCTTTTAAAATTCTCTCTAGAATTTTCAAAATCCATGGCCACATGTTTACAATTTCACGTCAAAAAAAATGGCTAAAATTCCAGCTGAAATTTTTTTAAAGTCTCTTAAAAATTTTCCAATTTTTGTCCCAATTCTTCCCATTCCCATTGAAACTTTTCAAATCCCTCTCAAAATTGTTGAAATTCTCTTGAAGCTTTTAAAATTCTCTCTAGAATTTTCAAAATCCATGGCCACATGTTTACAATTTCACGTCAAAAAATGGCTAAAATTCCAGTTGAAATTTTTTCAAAGTCCCTTAAAAATTTTCCAATTTTTGTCCCAATTCTTCCCATTCCCATTGAAACTTTTCAAATCCCTCTCAAAATTGTTGAAATTCTCTTGAAGCTTTTAAAATTCTCTCTAGAATTTTCAAAATCCATGGCCACATGTTTACAATTTCACGTCAAAAAATGGCTAAAATTCCAGTTGAAATTTTTTCAAAGTCCCTTCAAAATTTTCCAATTTTTGTCCCAATTCTTCCCATTCCCATTGAAACTTTTCAAATCCCTCTCAAAATTGTTGAAATTCTCTTGAAGCTTTTAAAATTCTCTCTAGAATTTTCAAAATCCATGTCCACATGTTTACAATTTCACGTCAAAAAATGGCTAAAATTCCAGTTGAAATTTTTTCAAAGTCCCTTAAAAATTTTCCAATTTTTGTCCCAATTCTTCCCATTCCCATTGAAACTTTTCAAATCCCTCTCAAAATTGTTGAAATTCTCTTGAAGCTTTTAAAATTCTCTCTAGAATTTTCAAAATCCATGTCCACATGTTTACAATTTCACGACAAAAAATTGCTAAAATTCCAGCTGAAATTTTTTCAAAGTCCCTTAAAAATTTTCCAATTTTTGTCCCAATTCTTCCCATTCCCATTGAAACTTTTCAAATCCCTCTCAAAATTGTTGAAATTCTCTTGAAGCTTTTAAAATTCTCTCTAGAATTTTCAAAATCCATGGCCACATGTTTACAATTTCACGTCAAAAAATGGCTAAAATTCCAGTTGAAATTTTTTCAAAGTCCCTTAAAAATTTTCTAATTTTTGTCCCAATTCTTCCCATTCCCATTGAAACTTTTCAAATCCCTCTCAAAATTGTTGAAATTCTCTTGAAGCTTTTAAAATTCTCTCTAGAATTTTCAAAATCCATGTCCACATGTTTACAATTTCACGTCAAAAAATGGCTAAAATTCCAGTTGAAATTTTTTCAAAGTCCCTTAAAAATTTTCCAATTTTTGTCCCAATTCTTCCCATTCCCATTGAAACTTTTCAAATCCCTCTCAAAATTGTTGAAATTCTCTTGAAGCTTTTAAAATTCTCTCTAGAATTTTCAAAATCCATGGCCACATGTTTACAATTTCACATCAAAAAATGGCTAAAATTCCAGTTGAAATTTTTTCAAAGTCCCTTAAAAATTTTCCAATTTTTGTCCCAATTCTTCCCATTCCCATTGAAACTTTTCAAATCCCTCTCCAAATTGTTGAAATTCTGTTGAAGCTTTTAAAATTCTCTCTAGAACTTTCAAAATCCATGGCCACATGTTTACAATTTCACATAAAAAAATTGTTAAAATTCCAGTTGAAATTTTTTCAAAGTCCCTTAAAAATTTTCCAATTTTTGTCCCAATTCTTCCCATTCCCATTGAAACTTTTCAAATCCCTCTCAAAATTGTTGAAATTCTCTTGAAGCTTTTAAAATTCTCTCTAGAATTTTCAAAATCCATGGCCACATGTTTACAATTTCACGTCAAAAAATGGCTAAAATTCCAGTTGAAATTTTTTCAAAGTCCCTTAAAAATTTTCCAATTTTTGTCCCAATTCTTCCCATTCCCATTGAAACTTTTCAAATCCCTCTCAACATTGTTGAAATTCTCTTGAAGCTTTTAAAATTCTCTCTAGAATTTTCAAAATCCATGTCCACATATTTACAATTTCACATAAAAAAATTGCTAAAATTCCAGTTGAAATTTTTTCAAAGTCCCTTAAAAATTTTCCAATTTTTGTCCCAATTCTTCCCATTCCCATTGAAACTTTTCAAATCCCTCTCCAAATTGTTGAAATTCTCTTGAAGCTTTTAAAATTCTCTCTAGAATTTTCAAAATCCATGTCCACATGTTTACAATTTCACGTCAAAAAATGGCTAAAATTCCAGTTGAAATTTTTTCAAAGTCCCTTAAAAATTTTCCAATTTTTGTCCCAATTCTTCCCATTCCCATAGAAACTTTTCAAATCCCTCTCAAAATTGTTGAAATTCTCTTGAAGCTTTTAAAATTCTCTCTAGAATTTTCAAAATCCATGGCCACATGTTTACAATTTCACATCAAAAAATGGCTAAAATTCCAGTTGAAATTTTTTCAAAGTCCCTTAAAAATTTTCCAATTTTTGTCCCAATTCTTCCCATTCCCATTGAAACTTTTCAAATCCCTCTCCAAATTGTTGAAATTCTGTTGAAGCTTTTAAAATTCTCTCTAGAACTTTCAAAATCCATGTCCACATATTTACAATTTCACATAAAAAAATTGCTAAAATTCCAGTTGAAATTTTTTCAAAGTCCCTTAAAAATTTTCCAATTTTTGTCCCAATTCTTCCCATTCCCATTGAAACTTTTCAAATCCCTCTCAAAATTGTTGAAATTCTCTTGAAGCTTTTAAAAATCTCTCTAGAATTTTCAAAATCCATGGCCACATATTTACAATTTCACGTCAAAAAATGGCTAAAATTCCAGTTGAAATTTTTTCAAAGTCCCTTAAAAATTTTCCAATTTTTGTCCCAATTCTTCCCATTCCCATTGAAACTTTTCAAATCCCTCTCAAAATTGTTGAAATTCTCTTGAAGCTTTTAAAATTCTCTCTAGAATTTTCAAAATTCATGGCCACATGTTTACAATTTCACGTCATAAAATGGCTAAAATTCCAGTTGAAATTTTTTCAAAGTCCCTTAAAAATTTTCCAATTTTTGTCCCAATTCTTCCCATTCCCATTGAAACTTTTCAAATCCCTCTCCAAATTGTTGAAATTCTCTTGAAGCTTTTAAAATTCTCTCTAGAATTTTCAAAATCCATGGCCACATGTTTACAATTTCACATAAAAAAGTTGTTAAAATTCCAGTTGAAATTTTTTCAAAGTCCCTTAAAAATTTTCCAATTTTTGTCCCAATTCTTCCCATTCCCATTGAAACTTTTCAAATCCCTCTCAAAATTGTTGAAATTCTCTTGAAGCTTTTAAAATTCTCTCTAGAATTTTCAAAATCCATGTCCACATGTTTACAATTTCACGTCAAAAAATGGCTAAAATTCCAGTTGAAATTTTTTCCAAGTCCCTTAAAAATTTTCCAATTTTTGTCCCAATTCTTCCCATTCCCATTGAAACTTTTCAAATCCCTCTCAAAATTGTTGAAATTCTCTTGAAGCTTTTAAAATTCTCTCTAGAATTTTCAAAATCCATGTCCACATGTTTACAATTTCACGTCAAAAAATGGCTAAAATTCCAGTTGAAATTTTTTCAAAGTCCCTTAAAAATTTTCCAATTTTTGTCCCAATTCTTCCCATTCCCATTGAAACTTTTCAAATCCCTCTCAAAATTGTTGAAATTCTCTTGAAGCTTTTAAAATTCTCTCTAGAATTTTCAAAATCCATGGCCACATGTTTACAATTTCACGTAAAAAAATGGCTAAAATTCCAGCTGAAATTTTTTTAAAGTCTCTTAAAAATTTTCCAATTTTTGTCCCAATTCTTCCCATTCCCATTGAAACTTTTCAAATCCCTCTCAAAATTGTTGAAATTCTCTTGAAGCTTTTAAAATTCTCTCTAGAATTTTCAAAATCCATGGCCACATGTTTACAATTTCACGTCAAAAAATGGCTAAAATTCCAGTTGAAATTTTTTCAAAGTCCCTTAAAAATTTTCCAATTTTTGTCCCAATTCTTCCCATTCCCATTGAAACTTTTCAAATCCCTCTCAAAATTGTTGAAATTCTCTTGAAGCTTTTAAAATTCTCTCTAGAATTTTCAAAATCCATGTCCACATGTTTACAATTTCACATAAAAAAATTGTTAAAATTCCAGTTGAAATTTTTTCAAAGTCCCTTAAAAATTTTCCAATTTTTGTCCCAATTCTTCCCATTCCCATTGAAACTTTTCAAATCCCTCTCAAAATTGTTGAAATTCTCTTGAAGCTTTTAAAATTCTCTCTAGAATTTTCAAAATCCATGGCCACATGTTTACAATTTCACGTCAAAAAATGGCTAAAATTCCAGTTGAAATTTTTTCAAAGTCCCTTAAAAATTTTCCAATTTTTGTCCCAATTCTTCCCATTCCCATTGAAACTTTTCAAATCCCTCTCAACATTGTTGAAATTCTCTTGAAGCTTTTAAAATTCTCTCTAGAATTTTCAAAATCCATGTCCACATATTTACAATTTCACATAAAAAAATTGCTAAAATTCCAGTTGAAATTTTTTCAAAGTCCCTTAAAAATTTTCCAATTTTTGTCCCAATTCTTCCCATTCCCATTGAAACTTTTCAAATCCCTCTCCAAATTGTTGAAATTCTCTTGAAGCTTTTAAAATTCTCTCTAGAATTTTCAAAATCCATGTCCACATGTTTACAATTTCACGTCAAAAAATGGCTAAAATTCCAGTTGAAATTTTTTCAAAGTCCCTTAAAAATTTTCCAATTTTTGTCCCAATTCTTCCCATTCCCATAGAAACTTTTCAAATCCCTCTCAAAATTGTTGAAATTCTCTTGAAGCTTTTAAAATTCTCTCTAGAATTTTCAAAATCCATGGCCACATGTTTACAATTTCACATCAAAAAATGGCTAAAATTCCAGTTGAAATTTTTTCAAAGTCCCTTAAAAATTTTCCAATTTTTGTCCCAATTCTTCCCATTCCCATTGAAACTTTTCAAATCCCTCTCCAAATTGTTGAAATTCTGTTGAAGCTTTTAAAATTCTCTCCAGAACTTTCAAAATCCATGTCCACATATTTACAATTTCACATAAAAAAATTGCTAAAATTCCAGTTGAAATTTTTTCAAAGTCCCTTAAAAATTTTCCAATTTTTGTCCCAATTCTTCCCATTCCCATTGAAACTTTTCAAATCCCTCTCAAAATTGTTGAAATTCTCTTGAAGCTTTTAAAAATCTCTCTAGAATTTTCAAAATCCATGGCCACATATTTACAATTTCACGTCAAAAAATGGCTAAAATTCCAGTTGAAATTTTTTCAAAGTCCCTTAAAAATTTTCCAATTTTTGTCCCAATTCTTCCCATTCCCATTGAAACTTTTCAAATCCCTCTCAAAATTGTTGAAATTCTCTTGAAGCTTTTAAAATTCTCTCTAGAATTTTCAAAATTCATGGCCACATGTTTACAATTTCACGTCATAAAATGGCTAAAATTCCAGTTGAAATTTTTTCAAAGTCCCTTAAAAATTTTCCAATTTTTGTCCCAATTCTTCCCATTCCCATTGAAACTTTTCAAATCCCTCTCCAAATTGTTGAAATTCTCTTGAAGCTTTTAAAATTCTCTCTAGAATTTTCAAAATCCATGGCCACATGTTTACAATTTCACATAAAAAAGTTGTTAAAATTCCAGTTGAAATTTTTTCAAAGTCCCTTAAAAATTTTCCAATTTTTGTCCCAATTCTTCCCATTCCCATTGAAACTTTTCAAATCCCTCTCAAAATTGTTGAAATTCTCTTGAAGCTTTTAAAATTCTCTCTAGAATTTTCAAAATCCATGGCCACATGTTTACAATTTCACGTCAAAAAATGGCTAAAATTCCAGTTGAAATTTTTTCAAAGTCCCTTAAAAATTTTCCAATTTTTGTCCCAATTCTTCCCATTCCCATTGAAACTTTTCAAATCCCTCTCAAAATTGTTGAAATTCTCTTGAAGCTTTTAAAATTCTCTCTAGAATTTTCAAAATCCATGGCCACATGTTTACAATTTCACATCAAAAAATGGCTAAAATTCCAGTTGAAATTTTTTCAAAGTCCCTTAAAAATTTTCCAATTTTTGTCCCAATTCTTCCCATTCCCATTGAAACTTTTCAAATCCCTCTCAAAATTGTTGAAATTCTCTTGAAGCTTTTAAAATTCTCTCTAGAACTTTCAAAATCCATGGCCACATGTTTACAATTTCACATAAAAAAATTGTTAAAATTCCAGTTGAAATTTTTTCAAAGTCCCTTAAAAATTTTCCAATTTTTGTCCCAATTCTTCCCATTCCCATTGAAACTTTTCAAATCCCTCTCAAAATTGTTGAAATTCTCTTGAAGCTTTTAAAATTCTCTCTAGAATTTTCAAAATCCATGGCCACATGTTTACAATTTCACGTCAAAAAATGGCTAAAATTCCAGTTGAAATTTTTTCAAAGTCCCTTAAAAATTTTCCAATTTTTGTCCCAATTCTTCCCATTCCCATTGAAACTTTTCAAATCCCTCTCAACATTGTTGAAATTCTCTTGAAGCTTTTAAAATTCTCTCTAGAATTTTCAAAATCCATGTCCACATATTTACAATTTCACATAAAAAAATTGCTAAAATTCCAGTTGAAATTTTTTCAAAGTCCCTTAAAAATTTTCCAATTTTTGTCCCAATTCTTCCCATTCCCATTGAAACTTTTCAAATCCCTCTCAAAATTGTTGAAATTCTCTTGAAGCTTTTAAAAATCTCTCTAGAATTTTCAAAATCCATGGCCACATGTTTACAATTTCACATCAAAAAAAATGGCTAAAATTCCAGTTGAAATTTTTTCAAAGTCCCTTAAAAATTTTCCAATTTTTGTCCCAATTCTTCCCATTCCCATTGAAACTTTTCAAATCCCTCTCAAAATTGTTGAAATTCTCTTGAAGCTTTTAAAATTCTCTCTAGAATTTTCAAAATTCATGGCCACATGTTTACAATTTCACGTCAAAAAATGGCTAAAATTCCAGTTGAAATTTTTTCAAAGTCCCTTAAAAATTTTCCAATTTTTGTCCCAATTCTTCCCATTCCCATTGAAACTTTTCAAATCCCTCTCCAAATTGTTGAAATTCTCTTGAAGCTTTTAAAATTCTCTCTAGAATTTTCAAAATCCATGGCCACATGTTTACAATTTCACATAAAAAAGTTGTTAAAATTCCAGCTGAAATTTTTTCAAAGTCCCTTAAAAATTTTCCAATTTTTGTCCCAATTCTTCCCATTCCCATTGAAACTTTTCAAATCCCTCTCAAAATTGTTGAAATTCTCTTGAAGCTTTTAAAATTCTCTCTAGAATTTTCAAAATCCATGGCCACATGTTTACAATTTCACGTCAAAAAATGGCTAAAATTCCAGTTGAAATTTTTTCAAAGTCCCTTCAAAATTTTCCAATTTTTGTCCCAATTCTTCCCATTCCCATTGAAACTTTTCAAATCCCTCTCAAAATTGTTGAAATTCTCTTGAAGCTTTTAAAATTCTCTCTAGAATTTTCAAAATCCATGGCCACATGTTTACAATTTCATGTAAAAAAATTGCTAAAATTCCAGCTGAAATTTTTTCAAAGTCCCTTAAAAATTTTCCAATTTTATTCCCAATTCATCCCATTCCCATTGAAACTTTTCAAATCCCTCTCAAAATTGTTGAAATTCTCTTGAAGCTTTTAAAATTCTCTCTAGAATTTTCAAAATCCATGGCCACATGTTTACAATTTCACGTCAAAAAATGGCTAAAATTCCAGTTGAAATTTTTTCAAAGTCCCTTAAAAATTTTCCAATTTTTGTCCCAATTCTTCCCATTCCCATTGAAACTTGTCAAATCCCTCTCAAAATTGTTGAAATTCTCTTGAAGCTTTTAAAATTCTCTCTAGAATTTTCAAAATCCATGGCCACATGTTTACAATTTCACGTCAAAAAATGGCTAAAATTCCAGTTGAAATTTTTTCAAAGTCCCTTAAAAATTTTCCAATTTTTGTCCCAATTCTTCCCATTCCCATTGAAACTTTTCAAATCCCTCTCCAAATTGTTGAAATTCTGTTGAAGCTTTTAAAATTCTCTCTAGAATTTTCAAAATCCATGGCCACATGTTTACAATTTCACATAAAAAAATTGCTAAAATTCCAGTTCAAATTTTTTCAAAGTCCCTTAAAAATTTTCCAATTTTTGTCCCAATTCTTCCCATTCCCATTGAAACTTTTCAAATCCCTCTCAAAATTGTTGAAATTCTCTTGAAGCTTTTAAAATTCTCTCTAGAATTTTCAAAATCCATGTCCACATGTTTACAATTTCACGTCAAAAAATGGCTAAAATTCCAGTTGAAATTTTTTCAAAGTCCCTTAAAAGTTTTCCAATTTTTGTCCCAATTCTTCCCATTCCCATTGAAACTTTTCAAATCCCTCTCAAAATTGTTGAAATTCTCTTGAAGCTTTTAAAATTCTCTCTAGAATTTTCAAAATCCATGTCCACATGTTTACAATTTCACATAAAAAAATTGCTAAAATTCCAGTTGAAATTTTTTCAAAGTCCCTTAAAAATTTTCCAATTTTTGTCCAAATTCTTCCCATTCCCATTGAAACTTTTCAAATCCCTCTCAAAATTGTTGAAATTCTCTTGAAGCTTTTAAAATTCTCTCTAGAATTTTCAAAATCCATGGCCACATGTTTACAATTTCACATAAAAAAATTGCTAAAATTCCAGTTGAAATTTTTTCAAAGTCCCTTAAAAATTTTCCAATTTTTGTCCCAATTCTTCCCATTCCCATTGAAACTTTTCAAATCCCTCTCAAAATTGTTGAAATTCTCTTGAAGCTTTTAAAATTCTCTCTAGAATTTTCAAAATCCATGGCCACATGTTTACAATTTCACGTCAAAAAATGGCTAAAATTCCAGCTGAAATTTTTTCAAAGTCCCTTAAAAATTTTCCAATTTTTGTCCCAATTCTTCCCATTCCCATTGAAACTTTTCAAATCCCTCTCCAAATTGTTGAAATTCTGTTGAAGCTCTTAAAATTCTCTCTAGAATTTTCAAAATCCATGTCCACATGTTTACAATTTCACGTAAAAAAATTGTTAAAATTCCAGTTGAAATTTTTTCAAAGTCCCTTAAAAATTTTCCAATTTTTGTCCCAATTCTTCCCATTCCCATTGAAACTTTTCAAATCCCTCTCAAAATTGTTGACATTCTGTTGAAGCTTTTAAAATTCTCTCTAGAATTTTCAAAATCCATGGCCACATGTTTACAATTTCACGTCAAAAAATGGCTAAAATTCCAGTTGAAATTTTTTCAAAGTCCCTTAAAAGTTTTCCAATTTTTGTCCCAATTCTTCCCATTCCCATTGAAACTTTTCAAATCCCTCTCAAAATTGTTGAAATTCTCTTGAAGCTTTTAAAATTCTCTCTAGAATTTTCAAAATCCATGGCCACATCTTTACAATTTCACATAAAAAAATTGCTAAAATTCCAGTTGAAATTTTTTCAAAGTCCCTTAAAAATTTTCCAATTTTTGTCCCAATTCTTCCCATTCCCATTGAAACTTTTCAAATCCCTCTCAAAATTGTTGAAATTCTGTTGAAGCTTTTAAAATTCTCTCTAGAATTTTCAAAATCCATGGCCACATGTTTACAATTTCACGTCAAAAAATGGCTAAAATTCCAGTTGAAATTTTTTCAAAGTCCCTTAAAAATTTTCCAATTTTTGTCCCAATTCTTCCCATTCCCATTGAAACTTTTCAAATCCCTCTCCAAATTGTTGAAATTCTGTTGAAGCTTTTAAAATTCTCTCTAGAATTTTCAAAATCCATGGCCACATGTTTACAATTTCACGTCAAAAAATGGCTAAAATTCCAGCTGAAATTTTTTCAAAGTCCCTTAAAAATTTTCCAATTTTTGTCCCAATTCTTCCCATTCCCATTGAAACTTTTCAAATCCCTCTCAAAATTGTTGAAATTCTCTTGAAGCTTTTAAAATTCTCTCTAGAATTTTCAAAATCCATGGCCACATGTTTACAATTTCACATAAAAAAATTGTTAAAATTCCAGTTGAAATTTTTTCAAAGTCCCTTAAAAAATTTCCAATTTTTGTCCCAATTCTTCCCATTCCCATTGAAACTTTTCAAATCCCTCTCAAAATTGTTGAAATTCTCTTGAAGCTTTTAAAATTCTCTCTAGAATTTTCAAAATCCATGGCCACATGTTTACAATTTCACGTCAAAAAATGGCTAAAATTCCAGTTGAAATTTTTTCAAAGTCCCTTAAAAGTTTTCCAATTTTTGTCCCAATTCTTCCCATTCCCATTGAAACTTTTCAAATCCCTCTCAAAATTGTTGAAATTCTCTTGAAGCTTTTAAAATTCTCTCTAGAATTTTCAAAATCCATGTCCACATGTTTACAATTTCACATAAAAAAATGGCTAAAATTCCAGTTGAAATTTTTTCAAAGTCCCTTAAAAATTTTCCAATTTTTGTCCCAATTCTTCCCATTCCCATTGAAACTTTTCAAATCCCTCTCAAAATTGTTGAAATTCTCTTGAAGCTTTTAAAATTCTCTCTAGAATTTTCAAAATTCATGGCCACATGTTTACAATTTCACGTCAAAAAATGGCTAAAATTCCAGTTGAAATTTTTTCAAAGTCCCTTAAAAATTTTCCAATTTTTGTCCCAATTCTTCCCATTCCCATTGAAACTTTTCAAATCCCTCTCCAAATTGTTGAAATTCTCTTGAAGCTTTTAAAATTCTCTCTAGAATTTTCAAAATCCATGGCCACATGTTTACAATTTCACATAAAAAAGTTGTTAAAATTCCAGTTGAAATTTTTTCAAAGTCCCTTAAAAATTTTCCAATTTTTGTCCCAATTCTTCCCATTCCCATTGAAACTTTTCAAATCCCTCTCAAAATTGTTGAAATTCTGTTGAAGCTTTTAAAATTCTCTCTAGAATTTTCAAAATCCATGTCCACATGTTTACAATTTCACGTCAAAAAATGGCTAAAATTCCAGTTGAAATTTTTTCAAAGTCCCTTAAAAATTTTCCAATTTTTGTCCCAATTCTTCCCATTCCCATTGAAACTTTTCAAATCCCTCTCAAAATTGTTGAAATTCTCTTGAAGCTTTTAAAATTCTCTCTAGAATTTTCAAAATCCATGGCCACATGTTTACAATTTCATGTAAAAAAATTGCTAAAATTCCAGCTGAAATTTTTCAAAGTCCCTTAAAAATTTTCCAATTTTTGTCCCAATTCTTCCCATTCCCATTGAAACTTTTCAAATCCCTCTCAAAATTGTTGAAATTCTGTTGAAGCTTTTAAAATTCTCTCTAGAATTTTCAAAATCCATGGCCACATGTTTACAATTTCACGTCAAAAAATGGCTAAAATTCCAGTTGAAATTTTTTCAAAGTCCCTTAAAAATTTTCCAATTTTTGTCCCAATTCTTCCCATTCCCATTGAAACTTTTCAAATCCCTCTCCAAATTGTTGAAATTCTGTTGAAGCTTTTAAAATTCTCTCTAGAATTTTCAAAATCCATGGCCACATGTTTACAATTTCACGTCAAAAAATGGCTAAAATTCCAGCTGAAATTTTTTCAAAGTCCCTTAAAAATTTTCCAATTTTTGTCCCAATTCTTCCCATTCCCATTGAAACTTTTCAAATCCCTCTCAAAATTGTTGAAATTCTCTTGAAGCTTTTAAAATTCTCTCTAGAATTTTCAAAATCCATGGCCACATGTTTACAATTTCACATAAAAAAATTGTTAAAATTCCAGTTGAAATTTTTTCAAAGTCCCTTAAAAAATTTCCAATTTTTGTCCCAATTCTTCCCATTCCCATTGAAACTTTTCAAATCCCTCTCAAAATTGTTGAAATTCTCTTGAAGCTTTTAAAATTCTCTCTAGAATTTTCAAAATCCATGGCCACATGTTTACAATTTCACGTCAAAAAATGGCTAAAATTCCAGTTGAAATTTTTTCAAAGTCCCTTAAAAGTTTTCCAATTTTTGTCCCAATTCTTCCCATTCCCATTGAAACTTTTCAAATCCCTCTCAAAATTGTTGAAATTCTCTTGAAGCTTTTAAAATTCTCTCTAGAATTTTCAAAATCCATGTCCACATGTTTACAATTTCACATAAAAAAATGGCTAAAATTCCAGTTGAAATTTTTTCAAAGTCCCTTAAAAATTTTCCAATTTTTGTCCCAATTCTTCCCATTCCCATTGAAACTTTTCAAATCCCTCTCAAAATTGTTGAAATTCTCTTGAAGCTTTTAAAATTCTCTCTAGAATTTTCAAAATTCATGGCCACATGTTTACAATTTCACGTCAAAAAATGGCTAAAATTCCAGTTGAAATTTTTTCAAAGTCCCTTAAAAATTTTCCAATTTTTGTCCCAATTCTTCCCATTCCCATTGAAACTTTTCAAATCCCTCTCCAAATTGTTGAAATTCTCTTGAAGCTTTTAAAATTCTCTCTAGAATTTTCAAAATCCATGGCCACATGTTTACAATTTCACATAAAAAAGTTGTTAAAATTCCAGTTGAAATTTTTTCAAAGTCCCTTAAAAATTTTCCAATTTTTGTCCCAATTCTTCCCATTCCCATTGAAACTTTTCAAATCCCTCTCAAAATTGTTGAAATTCTGTTGAAGCTTTTAAAATTCTCTCTAGAATTTTCAAAATCCATGTCCACATGTTTACAATTTCACGTCAAAAAATGGCTAAAATTCCAGTTGAAATTTTTTCAAAGTCCCTTAAAAATTTTCCAATTTTTGTCCCAATTCTTCCCATTCCCATTGAAACTTTTCAAATCCCTCTCAAAATTGTTGAAATTCTCTTGAAGCTTTTAAAATTCTCTCTAGAATTTTCAAAATCCATGGCCACATGTTTACAATTTCATGTAAAAAAATTGCTAAAATTCCAGCTGAAATTTTTTCAAAGTCCCTTAAAAATTTTCCAATTTTTGTCCCAATTCTTCCCATTCCCATTGAAACTTTTCAAATCCCTCTCCAAATTGTTGAAATTCTCTTGAAGCTTTTAAAATTCTCTCTAGAATTTTCAAAATCCATGGCCACATGTTTACAATTTCACGTCAAAAAATGGCTAAAATTCCAGTTGAAATTTTTTCAAAGTCCCTTAAAAATTTTCCAATTTTTGTCCCAATTCTTCCCATTCCCATTGAAACTTTTCAAATCCCTCTCAAAATTGTTGAAATTCTCTTGAAGCTTTTAAAATTCTCTCTAGAATTTTCAAAATCCATGGCCACATGTTTACAATTTCATGTAAAAAAATTGCTAAAATTCCAGCTGAAATTTTTTCAAAGTCCCTTAAAAATTTTCCAATTTTATTCCCAATTCATCCCATTCCCATTGAAACTTTTCAAATCCCTCTCAAAATTGTTGAAATTCTCTTGAAGCTTTTAAAATTCTCTCTAGAATTTTCAAAATCCATGGCCACATGTTTACAATTTCACGTCAAAAAATGGCTAAAATTCCAGTTGAAATTTTTTCAAAGTCCCTTAAAAATTTTCCAATTTTTGTCCCAATTCTTCCCATTCCCATTGAAACTTGTCAAATCCCTCTCAAAATTGTTGAAATTCTCTTGAAGCTTTTAAAATTCTCTCTAGAATTTTCAAAATCCATGGCCACATGTTTACAATTTCACGTCAAAAAATGGCTAAAATTCCAGTTGAAATTTTTTCAAAGTCCCTTAAAGATTTTCCAATTTTTGTCCCAATTCTTCCCATTCCCATTGAAACTTTTCAAATCCCTCTCAAAATTGTTGAAATTCTCTTGAAGCTTTTAAAATTCTCTCTAGAATTTTCAAAATCCATGTCCACATATTTACAATTTCACATAAAAAAATTGCTAAAATTCCAGTTGAAATTTTTCAAAGTCCCTTAAAAATTTTCCAATTTTTGTCCAAATTCTTCCCATTCCCATTGAAACTTTTCAAATCCCTCTCAAAATTGTTGAAATTCTCTTGAAGCTTTTAAAATTCTCTCTAGAATTTTCAAAATCCATGGCCACATGTTTACAATTTCACATAAAAAATTGCTAAAATTCCAGTTGAAATTTTTTCAAAGTCCCTTAAAAATTTTCCAATTTTTGTCCCAATTCTTCCCATTCCCATTGAAACTTTTCAAATCCCTCTCAAAATTGTTGAAATTCTGTTGAAGCTTTTAAAATTCTCTCTAGAATTTTCAAAATCCATGGCCACATCTTTACAATTTCACGTCAAAAAATGGCTAAAATTCCAGTTGAAATTTTTCAAAGTCCCTTAAAAATTTTCCAATTTTTGTCCCAATTCTTCCCATTCCCATTGAAACTTTTCAAATCCCTCTCCAAATTGTTGAAATTCTGTTGAAGCTTTTAAAATTCTCTCTAGAATTTTCAAAATCCATGGCCACATGTTTACAATTTCACGTCAAAAAATGGCTAAAATTCCAGCTGAAATTTTTTCAAAGTCCCTTAAAAATTTTCCAATTTTTGTCCCAATTCTTCCCATTCCCATTGAAACTTTTCAAATCCCTCTCAAAATTGTTGAAATTCTCTTGAAGCTTTTAAAATTCTCTCTAGAATTTTCAAAATCCATGGCCACATGTTTACAATTTCACATAAAAAAATTGTTAAAATTCCAGTTGAAATTTTTTCAAAGTCCCTTAAAAAATTTCCAATTTTTGTCCCAATTCTTCCCATTCCCATTGAAACTTTTCAAATCCCTCTCAAAATTGTTGAAATTCTCTTGAAGCTTTTAAAATTCTCTCTAGAATTTTCAAAATCCATGGCCACATGTTTACAATTTCACGTCAAAAAATGGCTAAAATTCCAGTTGAAATTTTTTCAAAGTCCCTTAAAAGTTTTCCAATTTTTGTCCCAATTCTTCCCATTCCCATTGAAACTTTTCAAATCCCTCTCAAAATTGTTGAAATTCTCTTGAAGCTTTTAAAATTCTCTCTAGAATTTTCAAAATCCATGTCCACATGTTTACAATTTCACATAAAAAAGTTGTTAAAATTCCAGTTGAAATTTTTTCAAAGTCCCTTAAAAATTTTCCAATTTTTGTCCCAATTCTTCCCATTCCCATTGAAACTTTTCAAATCCCTCTCAAAATTGTTGAAATTCTCTTGAAGCTTTTAAAATTCTCTCTAGAATTTTCAAAATTCATGGCCACATGTTTACAATTTCACGTCAAAAAATGGCTAAAATTCCAGTTGAAATTTTTTCAAAGTCCCTTAAAAATTTTCCAATTTTTGTCCCAATTCTTCCCATTCCCATTGAAACTTTTCAAATCCCTCTCCAAATTGTTGAAATTCTCTTGAAGCTTTTAAAATTCTCTCTAGAATTTTCAAAATCCATGGCCACATGTTTACAATTTCACATAAAAAAGTTGTTAAAATTCCAGTTGAAATTTTTTCAAAGTCCCTTAAAAATTTTCCAATTTTTGTCCCAATTCTTCCCATTCCCATTGAAACTTTTCAAATCCCTCTCAAAATTGTTGAAATTCTGTTGAAGCTTTTAAAATTCTCTCTAGAATTTTCAAAATCCATGTCCACATGTTTACAATTTCACGTCAAAAAATGGCTAAAATTCCAGTTGAAATTTTTTCAAAGTCCCTTAAAAATTTTCCAATTTTTGTCCCAATTCTTCCCATTCCCATTGAAACTTTTCAAATCCCTCTCAAAATTGTTGAAATTCTCTTGAAGCTTTTAAAATTCTCTCTAGAATTTTCAAAATCCATGGCCACATGTTTACAATTTCATGTAAAAAAATTGCTAAAATTCCAGCTGAAATTTTTTCAAAGTCCCTTAAAAATTTTCCAATTTTATTCCCAATTCATCCCATTCCCATTGAAACTTTTCAAATCCCTCTCAAAATTGTTGAAATTCTCTTGAAGCTTTTAAAATTCTCTCTAGAATTTTCAAAATCCATGTCCACATGTTTACAATTTCACATAAAAAAATGGCTAAAATTCCAGTTGAAATTTTTTCAAAGTCCCTTAAAAATTTTCCAATTTTTGTCCCAATTCTTCCCATTCCCATTGAAACTTTTCAAATCCCTCTCAAAATTGTTGAAATTCTCTTGAAGCTTTTAAAATTCTCTCTAGAATTTTCAAAATCCATGTCCACTAATTTACAATTTCACATAAAAAAATTGCTAAAATTCCAGTTGAAATTTTTTCAAAGTCCCTTAAAAATTTTCCAATTTTTGTCCCAATTCTTCCCATTCCCATTGAAACTTTTCAAATCCCTCTCAAAATTGTTGAAATTCTCTTGAAGCTTTTAAAATTCTCTCTAGAATTTTCAAAATCCATGGCCACATGTTTACAATTTCACATAAAAAAATTGCTAAAATTCCAGTTGAAATTTTTTCAAAGTCCCTTAAAAATTTTCCAATTTTTGTCCCAATTCTTCCCATTCCCATTGAAACTTTTCAAATCCCTCTCAAAATTGTTGAAATTCTCTTGAAGCTTTTAAAATTCTCTCTAGAATTTTCAAAATCCATGGCCACATGTTTACAATTTCACGTCAAAAAATGGCTAAAATTCCAGTTGAAATTTTTTCAAAGTCCCTTAAAAATTTTCCAATTTTTGTCCCAATTCTTCCCATTCCCATTGAAACTTTTCAAATCCCTCTCCAAATTGTTGAAATTCTGTTGAAGCTCTTAAAATTCTCTCTAGAATTTTCAAAATCCATGGCCACATGTTTACAATTTCACGTAAAAAAATTGTTAAAATTCCAGTTGAAATTTTTTCAAAGTCCCTTAAAAATTTTCCAATTTTTGTCCCAATTCTTCCCATTCCCATTGAAACTTTTCAAATCCCTCTCAAAATTGTTGACATTCTGTTGAAGCTTTTAAAATTCTCTCTAGAATTTTCAAAATCCATGTCCACATGTTTACAATTTCACGTCAAAAAATGGCTAAAATTCCAGTTGAAATTTTTTCAAAGTCCCTTAAAAGTTTTCCAATTTTTGTCCCAATTCTTCCCATTCCCATTGAAACTTTTCAAATCCCTCTCAAAATTGTTGAAATTCTCTTGAAGCTTTTAAAATTCTCTCTAGAATTTTCAAAATCCATGGCCACATCTTTACAATTTCACATAAAAAAATTGCTAAAATTCCAGTTGAAATTTTTTCAAAGTCCCTTAAAAATTTTCCAATTTTTGTCCCAATTCTTCCCATTCCCATTGAAACTTTTCAAATCCCTCTCAAAATTGTTGAAATTCTGTTGAAGCTTTTAAAATTCTCTCTAGAATTTTCAAAATCCATGGCCACATCTTTACAATTTCACGTCAAAAAATGGCTAAAATTCCAGTTGAAATTTTTTCAAAGTCCCTTAAAAATTTTCCAATTTTTGTCCCAATTCTTCCATTCCCATTGAAACTTTTCAAATCCCTCTCCAAATTGTTGAAATTCTGTTGAAGCTTTTAAAATTCTCTCTAGAATTTTCAAAATCCATGTCCACATGTTTACAATTTCACGTAAAAAATTGCTAAAATTCCAGCTGAAATTTTTTCAAAGTCCCTTAAAAATTTTCCAATTTTTGTCCCAATTCTTCCCATTCCCATTGAAACTTTTCAAATCCCTCTCAAAATTGTTGAAATTCTCTTGAAGCTTTTAAAATTCTCTCTAGAATTTTCAAAATCCATGGCCACATGTTTACAATTTCACGTCAAAAAATGGCTAAAATTCCAGTTGAAATTTTTTCAAAGTCCCTTAAAAGTTTTCCAATTTTTGTCCCAATTCTTCCCATTCCCATTGAAACTTTTCAAATCCCTCTCAAAATTGTTGAAATTCTCTTGAAGCTTTTAAAATTCTCTCTAGAATTTTCAAAATCCATGTCCACATGTTTACAATTTCACATAAAAAAATGGCTAAAATTCCAGTTGAAATTTTTTCAAAGTCCCTTAAAAATTTTCCAATTTTTGTCCCAATTCTTCCCATTCCCATTGAAACTTTTCAAATCCCTCTCAAAATTGTTGAAATTCTGTTGAAGCTTTTAAAATTCTCTCTCTAGAATTTTCAAAATCCATGTCCACATGTTTACAATTTCACGTCAAAAAAGGGCTAAAATTCCAGTTGAAATTTTTTCAAAGTCCCTGAAAAATTTTCCAATTTTTGTCCCAATTCTTCCCATTCCCATTGAAACTTTTCAAATCCCTCTCAAAATTGTTGAAATTCTGTTGAAGCTTTTAAAATTCTCTCTAGAATTTTCAAAATCCATGGCCACATGTTTACAATTTCACGTCAAAAAATGGCTAAAATTCCAGTGGAAATTTTTTCAAAGTCCCTTAAAAATTTTCCAATTTTTGTCCCAATTCTTCCCATTCCCATTGAAACTTTTCAAATCCCTCTCAAAATTGTTGAAATTCTCTTGAAGCTTTTAAAATTCTCTCTAGAATTTTCAAAATCCATGTCCACATGTTTACAATTTCACGTCAAAAAATGGCTAAAATTCCAGTTGAAATTTTTTCAAAGTCCCTTAAAAGTTTTCCAATTTTTGTCCCAATTCTTCCCATTCCCATTGAAACTTTTCAAATCCCTCTCAAAATTGTTGAAATTCTCTTGAAGCTTTTAAAATTCTCTCTAGAATTTTCAAAATCCATGTCCACATATTTACAATTTCACATAAAAAAATTGCTAAAATTCCAGTTGAAATTTTTTCAAAGTCCCTTAAAAATTTTCCAATTTTTGTCCCAATTCTTCCCATTCCCATTGAAACTTTTCAAATCCCTCTCAAAATTGCTGAAATTCTCTTGAAGCTTTTAAAATTCTCTCTAGAATTTTCAAAATCCATGTCCACATGTTTACAATTTCACGTCAAAAAATGGCTAAAATTCCAGTTGCAATTTTTTCAAAGTCCCTGAAAAATTTTCCAATTTTTGTCCCAATTCTTCCCATTCCCATTGAAACTTTTCAAATCCCTCTCAAAATTGTTGACATTCTCTTGAAGCTTTTAAAATTCTCTCTAGAATTTTCAAAATCCATGGCCACATGTTTACAATTTCACGTCAAAAAATGGCTAAAATTCCAGTTGAAATTTTTCCCTTAAAAGTTTTCCAATTTTTGTCCCAATTCTTCCCATTCCCATTGAAACTTTTCAAATCCCTCTCAAAATTGTTGAAATTCTCTTGAAGCTTTTAAAATTCTCTCTAGAATTTTCAAAATCCATGGCACATATTTACAATTTCACATAAAAAAATTGCTAAAATTCCAGTTGAAATTTTTTCAAAGTCCCTTAAAAATTTTCCAATTTTTGTCCCAATTCTTCCCATTCCCATTGAAACTTTTCAAATCCCTCTCAAAATTGTTGAAATTCTGTTGAAGCTTTTAAAATTCTCTCTAGAATTTTCAAAATCCATGGCCACATCTTTACAATTTCACGTCAAAAAATGGCTAAAATTCCAGTTGAAATTTTTTCAAAGTCCCTTAAAAATTTTCCAATTTTTGTCCCAATTCTTCCCATTCCCATTGAAACTTTTCAAATCCCTCTCCAAATTGTTGAAATTCTGTTGAAGCTTTTAAAATTCTCTCTAGAATTTTCAAAATCCATGGCCACATGTTTACAATTTCACGTAAAAAATTGCTAAATTCCAGCTGAAATTTTTTCAAAGTCCCTTAAAAATTTTCCAATTTTTGTCCCAATTCTTCCCATTCCCATTGAAACTTTTCAAATCCCTCTCAAAATTGTTGAAATTCTCTTGAAGCTTTTAAAATTCTCTCTAGAATTTTCAAAATCCATGTCCACATGTTTACAATTTCACATAAAAAAATGGCTAAAATTCCAGTTGAAATTTTTTCAAAGTCCCTTAAAATTTTCCAATTTTGTCCCAATTCTTCCCATTCCCATTGAAACTTTTCAAATCCCTCTCAAAATTGTTGAAATTCTCTTGAAGCTTTTAAAATTCTCTCTAGAATTTTCAAAATCCATGTCCACATGTTTACAATTTCACGTCAAAAAATGGCTAAAATTCCAGTTGAAATTTTTTCAAAGTCCCTTAAAAGTTTTCCAATTTTTGTCCAATTCTTCCCATTCCCATTGAAACTTTTCAAATCCCTCTCCAAATTGTTGAAAATTCTCTTGAAGCTTTTAAAATTCTCTCTAGAATTTTCAAATCCATGGCCACATGTTTACAATTTCACGTAACAAAATGGCTAAAATTCCAGTTGAAATTTTTTCAAAGTCCCTTAAAAATTTTCCAATTTTTGTCCCAATTCTTCCCATTCCCATTGAAACTTTTCAAATCCCTCTCAAAATTGTTGAAATTCTCTTGAAGCTTTTAAAATTCTCTCTAGAATTTTCAAAATCCATGTCCACATGTTTACAATTTCACGTCAAAAAAGGGCTAAAATTCCAGTTGAAATTTTTTCAAAGTCCCTTAAAAATTTTCCAATTTTTGTCCCAATTCTTCCCATTCCCATTGAAACTTTTCAAATCCCTCTCCAAATTGTTGAAATTCTGTTGAAGCTTTTAAAATTCTCTCTAGAATTTTCAAAATCCATGGCCACATGTTTACAATTTCACATAAAAAAATTGTTAAAATTCAGTTGAAATTTTTTCAAAGTCCCTTAAAAAATTTCCAATTTTTGTCCCAATTCTTCCCATTCCCATTGAAACTTTTCAAATCCCTCTCAAAATTGTTGAAATTCTCTTGAAGCTTTTAAAATTCTCTCTAGAATTTTCAAAATCCATGTCCACATGTTTACAATTTCACGTCAAAAAAGGGCTAAATTCCAGTTGAAATTTTTTCAAAGTCCCTTAAAAATTTCCAATTTTTGTCCCAATTCTTCCCATTCCCATTGAAACTTTTCAAATCCCTCTCAAAATTGTTGAAATTCTCTTGAAGCTTTTAAAATTCTCTCTAGAATTTTCAAAATCCATGTCCACATGTTTACAATTTCACATAAAAAAATGGCTAAAATTCCAGTTGAAATTTTTTCAAAGTCCCTTAAAAATTTTCCAATTTTTGTCCCAATTCTTCCCATTCCCATTGAAACTTTTCAAATCCCTCTCAAAATTGTTGAAATTCTCTTGAAGCTTTTAAAATTCTCTCTAGAATTTTCAAAATCCATGTCCACATGTTTACAATTTCACGTCAAAAATGGCTAAAATTCCAGTTGAAATTTTTTCAAAGTCCCTTAAAAGTTTTCCAATTTTTGTCCCAATTCTTCCCATTCCCATTGAAACTTTTCAAATCCCTCTCCAAATTGTTGAAATTCTCTTGAAGCTTTTAAAATTCTCTCTAGAATTTTCAAAATCCATGGCCACATGTTTACAATTTCACGTCAAAAAATGGCTAAAATTCCAGTTGAAATTTTTTCAAAGTCCCTTAAAAATTTTCCAATTTTTGTCCCAATTCTTCCCATTCCCATTGAAACTTTTCAAATCCCTCTCAAAATTGTTGAAATTCTGTTGAAGCTTTTAAAATTCTCTCTAGAATTTTCAAAATCCATGTCCACATGTTTACAATTTCACGTCAAAAAAGGGCTAAAATTCCAGTTGAAATTTTTTCAAAGTCCCTTAAAAATTTTCCAATTTTTGTCCCAATTCTTCCCATTCCCATTGAAACTTTTCAAATCCCTCTCCAAATTGTTGAAATTCTCTTGAAGCTTTTAAAATTCTCTCTAGAATTTTCAAAATCCATGGCCACATGTTTACAATTTCACATAAAAAAATTGTTAAAATTCCAGTTGAAATTTTTTCAAAGTCCCTTAAAAATTTTCCAATTTTTGTCCCAATTCTTCCCATTCCCATTGAAACTTTTCAAATCCCTCTCAAAATTGTTGAAATTCTCTTGAAGCTTTTAAAATTCTCTCTAGAATTTTCAAAATCCATGTCCACATGTTTACAATTTCACGTCAAAAAATGGCTAAAATTCCAGTTGAAATTTTTTCAAAGTCCCTGAAAAATTTCCAATTTTTGTCCCAATTCTTCCCTTCCCATTGAAACTTTTCAAATCCCTCTCAAAATTGTTGAAATTCTCTTGAAGCTTTTAAAATTCTCTCTAGAATTTTCAAAATCCATGTCCACATGTTTACAATTTCATGTCAAAAAATGGCTAAAATTCCAGTTGAAATTTTTTCAAAGTCCCTTAAAAATTTTCCAATTTTTGTCCCAATTCTTCCCATTCCCATTGAAACTTTTCAAATCCCTCTCCAAATTGTTGAAATTCTCTCGAAGCTTTAAAATTCTCTCTAGAATTTTCAAAATCCATGTCCACATGTTTACAATTTCACATAAAAAAATGGCTAAAATTCCAGTTGAAATTTTTTCAAAGTCCCTTAAAAATTTTCCAATTTTTGTCCCAATTCTTCCCATTCCCATTGAAACTTTTCAAATCCCTCTCAAAATTGTTGAAATTCTCTTGAAGCTTTTAAAATTCTCTCTAGAATTTTCAAAATCCATGGCCACATGTTTACAATTTCACGTCAAAAAATGGCTAAAATTCCAGTTGAAATTTTTTCAAAGTCCCTTAAAAATTTTCCAATTTTGTCCCAATTCTTCCCATTCCCATTGAAACTTTTCAAATCCCTCTCAAAATTGTTGAAATTCTCTTGAAGCTTTTAAATTCTCTCTAGAATTTCAAAATCCATGGCCACATGTTTACAATTTCACGTTCAAAAAATGGCTAAAATTCCAGTTGAAATTTTTCAAAGTCCCTTAAAAGTTTTCCAATTTTTGTCCCAATTCTTCCCATTCCCACTGAAACTTTTCAAATCCCTCTCAAAATTGTTGAAATTCTCTTGAAGCTTTTAAAATTCTCTCTAGAATTTTCAAATCCATGTCCACATGTTTACAATTTCACATAAAAAAATTGCTAAAATTCCAGTTGAAATTTTTTCAAAGTCCCTTAAAAATTTTCCAATTTTTGTCCCAATTCTTCCATTCCCATTGAAACTTTTCAAATCCCTCTCAAAATTGTTGAAATTCTGTTGAAGCTTTTAAAATTCTCTCTAGAATTTTCAAAATCCATGTCCACATGTTTACAATTTCACGTCAAAAAATGGCTAAAATTCCAGTTGAAATTTTTTCAAAGTCCCTTAAAAATTTTCCAATTTTTGTCCCAATTCTTCCCATTCCCATTGAAACTTTTCAAATCCCTCTCAAAATTGTTGAAATTCTGTTGAAGCTTTTAAAATTCTCTCTAGAATTTTCAAAATCCATGGCCACATGTTTACAATTTCACGTCAAAAAATGACTAAATTCCAGCTGAAATTTTTTCAAAGTCCCTTAAAAATTTTCCAATTTTTGTCCCAATTCTTCCCATTCCCATTGAAACTTTTCAAATCCCTCTCAAAATTGTTGAAATTCTGTTGAAGCTTTTAAAATTCTCTCTAGAATTTTCAAAATCCATGGCCACATGTTTACAATTTCACGTAAAAAAATTGCTAAAATTCCAGCTGAAATTTTTTCAAAGTCCCTTAAAAATTTTCCAATTTTTGTCCCAATTCTTCCCATTCCCATTGAAACTTTTCAAATCCCTCTCAACATTGTTGAAATTCTCTTGAAGCTTTTAAAATTCTCTCTAGAATTTTCAAAATCCATGTCCACATGTTTACAATTTTCACATAAAAAAATGGCTAAAATTCCAGTTGAAATTTTTCAAAGTCCCTTAAAAATTTTCCAATTTTGTCCCAATTCTTCCCATTCCCATTGAAACTTTTCAAATCCCTCTCAAAATTGTTGAAATTCTCTCGAAGCTTTTAAAATTCTCTCTAGAATTTTCAAAATCCATGTCCACATGTTACAATTTCACGTCAAAAAATGGCTAAAATTCCAGTTGAAATTTTTTCAAAGTCCCTTAAAAATTTTCCAATTTTGTCCCAATTCTTCCATTCCCATTGAAACTTTTCAAATCCCTCTCAAATTGTTGAAATTCTCTTCGAAGCTTTTAAAATTCTCTCTAGAATTTTCAAAATCCATGTCCACATGTTTACAATTTCACATAAAAAATGGCTAAAATTCCAGTTGAAATTTTTTCAAAGTCCCTTAAAAATTTTCCAATTTTTGTCCCAATTCTTCCCATTCCCATTGAAACTTTTCAAATCCCTCTCAAAATTGTTGAAATTCTCTTGAAGCTTTTAAAATTCTCTCTAGAATTTTCAAAATCCATGGCCACATGTTTACAATTTCACATAAAAAATTGTTAAAATTCCAGTTGAAATTTTTTCAAAGTCCCTTAAAAATTTTCCAATTTTTGTCCCAATTCTTCCCATTCCCATTGAAACTTTTCAAATCCCTCTCAAAATTGTTGAAATTCTCTTGAAGCTTTTAAAATTCTCTCTAGAATTTTCAAATCCATGGCCACATGTTTACAATTTCACGTCAAAAAATGGCTAAATTCCAGTTGAAATTTTTTCAAAGTCCCTTAAAAGTTTTCCAATTTTTGTCCCAATTCTTCCCATTCCCATTGAAACTTTTCAAATCCCTCTCAAAATTGTTGAAATTCTCTTGAAGCTTTTAAAATTCTCTCTAGAATTTTCAAAATCCATGTCCACATGTTTACAATTTCACATAAAAAAATTGCTAAAATTCCAGTTGAAATTTTTTCAAAGTCCCTTAAAAATTTTCCAATTTTTGTCCCAATTCTTCCCATTCCCATTGAAACTTTTCAAATCCCTCTCCAAATTGTTGAAATTCTGTTGAAGCTTTTAAAATTCTCTCTAGAATTTTCAAAATCCATGGCCACATGTTTACAATTTCACGTCAAAAAATGGCTAAAATTCCAGCTGAAATTTTTTCAAAGTCCCTTAAAATTTTCCAATTTTTGTCCCAATTCTTCCCATTCCCATTGAAACTTTTCAAATCCCTCTCCAAATTGTTGAAATTCTCTTGAAGCTTTTAAAATTCTCTCTAGAATTTTCAAAATCCATGGCCACATGTTTACAATTTCACGTAAAAAAATTGCTAAAATTCCAGCTGAAATTTTTTTCAAAGTCCCTTAAAAATTTTCCAATTTTTGTCCCAATTCTTCCCATTCCCATTGAAACTTTTCAAATCCCTCTCAAAATTGTTGAAATTCTCTGGAAGCTTTTAAAATTCTCTCTAGAATTTTCAAAATCCATGTCCACATGTTTACAATTTCACATAAAAAAATGGCTAAAATTCCAGTTGAAATTTTTTCAAAGTCCCTTAAAAATTTTCCAATTTTTGTCCCAATTCTTCCCATTCCCATTGAACTTTTCAAATCCCTCTCCAAATTGTTGAAATTCTCTTGAAGCTTTTAAAATTCTCTCTAGAATTTTCAAAATCCATGTCCACATGTTTACAATTTCACGTCAAAAAATGGCTAAAATTCCAGTTGAAATTTTTTCAAAGTCCCTGAAAAATTTTCCAATTTTTGTCCCAATTCTTCCCATTCCCATTGAAACTTTTCAAATCCCTCTCAAAATTGTTGAAATTCTCTTGAAGCTTTTAAAATTCTCTCTAGAATTTCAAAATCCATGTCCACATGTTTACAATTTCACGTCAAAACATGGCTAAAATTCCAGTTGAAATTTTTTCAAAGTCCCTTAAAAATTTTCCAATTTTTGTCCCAATTCTTCCCATTCCCATTGAAACTTTTCAAATCCCTCTCAAAATTGTTGAAATTCTCTCGAAGCTTTTAAAATTCTCTCTAGAATTTTCAAAATCCATGTCCACATGTTTACAATTTCACATAAAAAAATGGCTAAAATTCCAGTTGAAATTTTTTCAAAGTCCCTTAAAAATTTCAATTTTTGTCCCAATTCTTCCCATTCCCATTGAAACTTTTCAAATCCCTCTCAAAATTGTTGAAATTCTCTTGAAGCTTTAAAATTCTCTCTAGAATTTTCAAAATCCATGGCCACATGTTTACAATTTCACATAAAAAAATTGTTAAAATTCCAGTTGAAATTTTTTCAAAGTCCCTTAAAAATTTTCCAATTTTTGTCCCAATTCTTCCCATTCCCATTGAAACTTTTCAAATCCCTCTCAAAATTGTTGAAATTCTCTTGAAGCTTTTAAAATTCTCTCTAGAATTTTCAAAATCCATGGCCACATGTTTACAATTTCACGTCAAAAAATGGCTAAAATTCCAGTTGAAATTTTTTCAAAGTCCCTTAAAAATTTTCCAATTTTTGTCCCAATTCTTCCCATTCCCATTGAAACTTTTCAAATCCCTCTCAAAATTGTTGAAATTCTCTTGAAGCTTTTAAAATTCTCTCTAGAATTTTCAAAATCCATGTCCACATGTTTACAATTTCACGTCAAAAAATGGCTAAAATTCCAGTTGAAATTTTTTCAAAGTCCCTTAAAAAATTTTCCAATTTTTGTCCCAATTCTTCCCATTCCCATTGAAACTTTTCAAATCCCTCTCAAAATTGTTGAAATTCTCTTGAAGCTTTTAAAATTCTCTCTAGAATTTTCAAAATCCATGGCCACATGTTTACAATTTCACGTCAAAAAAGGGCTAAATTCCAGTTGAAATTTTTTCGAAGTCCCTTAAAATTTTCCAATTTTTGTCCCAATTCTTCCCATTCCCATTGAAACTTTTCAAATCCTCTCAAAATTGTTGAAATTCTCTTGAAGCTTTTAAAATTCTCTCTAGAATTTTCAAAATCCATGGCCACATGTTTACAATTTCACGTCAAAAAATGGCTAAAATTCCAGTTGAAATTTTTTCAAAGTCCCTTAAAAATTTTCCAATTTTTGTCCCAATTCTTCCCATTCCCATTGAAACTTTTCAAATCCCTCTCAAAATTGTTGAAATTCTCTTGAAGCTTTTAAAATTCTCTCTAGAATTTTCAAAATCCATGTCCACATGTTTACAATTTCACGTCAAAAAATGGCTAAAATTCCAGTTGAAATTTTTTCAAAGTCCCTTAAAAATTTTCCAATTTTTGTCCCAATTCTTCCCATTCCCATTGAAACTTTTCAAATCCCTCTCAAAATTGTTGAAATTCTCTTGAAGCTTTTAAAATTCTCTCTAGAATTTTCAAAATCCATGGCCACATGTTTACAATTTCACATCAAAAAATGGCTAAAATTCCAGTTGAAATTTTTTCAAAGTCCCTTAAAAAATTTTCCAATTTTTGTCCCAATTCTTCCCATTCCCATTGAAACTTTTCAAATCCCTCTCCAAATTGTTGAAATTCTGTTGAAGCTTTTAAAATTCTCTCTAGAACTTTCAAAATCCATGGCCACATGTTTACAATTTCACATAAAAAAATTGTTAAAATTCCAGTTGAAATTTTTCAAAGTCCCTTAAAAATTTTCCAATTTTTGTCCCAATTCTTCCCATTCCCATTGAAACTTTTCAAATCCCTCTCAAAATTGTTGAAATTCTCTTGAAGCTTTTAAAATTCTCTCTAGAATTTTCAAAATCCATGGCCACATGTTTACAATTTCACGTCAAAAAATGGCTAAAATTCCAGTTGAAATATTTTCAAAGTCCCTTAAAAATTTTCCAATTTTTGTCCCAATTCTTTCCATTCCCATTGAAACTTTTCAAATCCCTCTCAACATTGTTGAAATTCTCTTGAAGCTTTTAAAATTCTCTCTAGAATTTTCAAAATCCATGTCCACATATTTACAATTTCACATAAAAAAATTGCTAAAATTCCAGTTGAAATTTTTTCAAAGTCCCTTAAAAATTTTCCAATTTTTGTCCAATTCTTCCCATTCCCATTGAAACTTTTCAAATCCCTCTCAAAATTGTTGAAATTCTCTTGAAGCTTTTAAAATTCTCTCTAGAATTTTCAAAATCCATGTCCACATGTTACAATTTCACGTCAAAAAATGGCTAAAATTCCAGTTGAAATTTTTTCAAAGTCCCTTAAAAATTTTCCAATTTTTGTCCCAATTCTTCCCATTCCCATAGAAACTTTTCAAATCCCTCTCAAAATTGTTGAAATTCTCTTGAAGCTTTTAAAATTCTCTCTAGAATTTTCAAAATCCATGGCCACATGTTTACAATTTCACATCAAAAAATGGCTAAAATTCCAGTTGAAATTTTTTTCAAAGTCCCTTAAAAATTTTCCAATTTTTGTCCCCAATTCTTCCCCATTCCCATTGAAACTTTTCAAATCCCTCTCCAAATTGTTGAAATTCTGTTGAAGCTTTTAAAATTCTCTCTAGAACTTTCAAAATCCATGTCCACATATTTACAATTTCACATAAAAAAATTGCTAAAATTCCAGTTGAAATTTTTTCAAAGTCCCTTAAAAATTTTCCAATTTTTGTCCCAATTCTTCCCATTCCCATTGAAACTTTTCAAATCCCTCTCAAAATTGTTGAAATTCTCTTGAAGCTTTTAAAAATCTCTCTAGAATTTTCAAAATCCATGGCCACATATTTACAATTTCACGTCAAAAAATGGCTAAAATTCCAGTTGAAATTTTTTCAAAGTCCCTTAAAAATTTTCCAATTTTTGTCCCAATTCTTCCCATTCCCATTGAAACTTTTCAAATCCCTCTCAAAATTGTTGAAATTCTCTTGAAGCTTTTAAAATTCTCTCTAGAATTTTCAAAATTCATGGCCACATGTTTACAATTTCACGTCATAAAATGGCTAAAATTCCAGTTGAAATTTTTTCAAAGTCCCTTAAAAATTTTCCAATTTTTGTCCCAATTCTTCCCATTCCCATTGAAACTTTTCAAATCCCTCTCCAAATTGTTGAAATTCTCTTGAAGCTTTTAAAATTCTCTCTAGAATTTTCAAAATCCATGGCCACATGTTTACAATTTCACATAAAAAATTTGTTAAAATTCCAGTTGAAATTTTTTCAAAGTCCCTTAAAAATTTTCCAATTTTTGTCCCAATTCTTCCCATTCCCATTGAAACTTTTCAAATCCCTCTCCAAATTGTTGAAATTCTGTTGAAGCTTTTAAAATTCTCTCTAGAACTTTCAAAATCCATGTCCACATATTTACAATTTCACATAAAAAAATTGCTAAAATTCCAGTTGAAATTTTTCAAAGTCCCTTAAAAATTTTCCAATTTTTGTCCCAATTCTTCCCATTCCCATTGAAACTTTTCAAATCCCTCTCAAAATGTTGAAATTCTCTTGAAGCTTTTAAAAATCTCTCTAGAATTTTCAAAATCCATGGCCACATATTTACAATTTCACGTCAAAAAATGGCTAAAATTCCAGTTTGAAATTTTTTCAAAGTCCCTTAAAAATTTTCCAATTTTTGTCCCAATTCTTCCCATTCCCATTGAAACTTTTCAAATCCCTCTCAAATTGTTGAAATTCTCTTGAAGCTTTTAAAATTCTCTCTAGAATTTTCAAAATTCATGGCCACATGTTTACAATTTCACGTCATAAAATGGCTAAAATTCCAGTTGAAATTTTTTCAAAGTCCCTTAAAAATTTTCCAATTTTTGTCCCAATTCTTCCCATTCCCATTGAAACTTTTCAAATCCCTCTCCAAATTGTTGAAATTCTCTTGAAGCTTTTAAAATTCTCTCTAGAATTTTCAAAATCCATGGCCACATGTTTACAATTTCACATAAAAAATTTGTTAAAATTCCAGTTGAAATTTTTTCAAAGTCCCTTAAAAATTTTCCAATTTTTGTCCCAATTCTTCCCATTCCCATTGAAACTTTTCAAATCCCTCTCAAAATTGTTGAAATTCTCTTGAAGCTTTTAAAATTCTCTCTAGAATTTTCAAAATCCATGGCCACATGTTTACAATTTCACGTCAAAAAATGGCTAAAATTCCAGTTGAAATTTTTTCAAAGTCCCTTAAAAATTTTCCAATTTTTGTCCCAATTCTTCCCATTCCCATAGAAACTTTTCAAATCCCTCTCAAAATTGTTGAAATTCTCTTGAAGCTTTTAAAATTCTCTCTAGAATTTTCAAACTCCATGGCCACATGTTTACAATTTCACATCAAAAAATGGCTAAAATTCCAGTTGAAATTTTTTCAAAGTCCCTTAAAAATTTTCCAATTTTTGTCCCAATTCTTCCCATTCCCATTGAAACTTTTCAAATCCCTCTCAAAATTGTTGAAATTCTGTTGAAGCTTTTAAAATTCTCTCTAGAACTTTCAAAATCCATGGCCACATGTTTACAATTTCACATAAAAAAATTGTTAAAATTCCAGTTGAAATTTTTTCAAAGTCCCTTAAAAATTTTCCAATTTTTGTCCCAATTCTTCCCATTCCCATTGAAACTTTTCAAATCCCTCTCAAAATTGTTGAAATTCTCTTGAAGCTTTTAAAATTCTCTCTAGAATTTTCAAAATCCATGGCCACATGTTTACAATTTCACGTCAAAAAATGGCTAAAATTCCAGTTGAAATTTTTTCAAAGTCCCTTAAAAATTTTCCAATTTTTGTCCCAATTCTTCCCATTCCCATTGAAACTTTTCAAATCCCTCTCAACATTGTTGAAATTCTCTTGAAGCTTTTAAAATTCTCTCTAGAATTTTCAAAATCCATGTCCACATATTTACAATTTCACGTCAAAAAATGGCTAAAATTCCAGTTGAAATTTTTTCAAAGTCCCTTAAAAATTTTCCAATTTTTGTCCCAATTCTTCCCATTCCCATTGAAACTTTTCAAATCCCTCTCAAAATTGTTGAAATTCTCTTGAAGCTTTTAAAAATCTCTCTAGAATTTTCAAAATCCATGGCCACATATTTACAATTTCACGTCAAAAAATGGCTAAAATTCCAGTTGAAATTTTTTCAAAGTCCCTTAAAAATTTTCCAATTTTTGTCCCAATTCTTCCCATTCCCATTGAAACTTTTCAAATCCCTCTCAAAATTGTTGAAATTCACTTGAAGCTTTTAAAATTCTCTCTAGAATTTTCAAAATTCATGGCCACATGTTTACAATTTCACGTCATAAAATGGCTAAAATTCCAGTTGAAATTTTTTCAAAGTCCCTTAAAAATTTTCCAATTTTTGTCCCAATTCTTCCCATTCCCATTGAAACTTTTCAAATCCCTCTCCAAATTGTTGAAATTCTCTTGAAGCTTTTAAAATTCTCTCTAGAATTTTCAAAATCCATGGCCACATGTTTACAATTTCACATAAAAAAGTTGTTAAAATTCCAGTTGAAATTTTTTCAAAGTCCCTTAAAAATTTTCCAATTTTTGTCCCAATTCTTCCCATTCCCATTGAAACTTTTCAAATCCCTCTCAAAATTGTTGAAATTCTCTTGAAGCTTTTAAAATTCTCTCTAGAATTTTCAAAATCCATGGCCACATGTTTACAATTTCACGTCAAAAAATGGCTAAAATTCCAGTTGAAATTTTTTCAAAGTCCCTTAAAAATTTTCCAATTTTTGTCCCAATTCTTCCCATTCCCATTGAAACTTTTCAAATCCCTCTCAAAATTGTTGAAATTCTCTTGAAGCTTTTAAAATTCTCTCTAGAATTTTCAAAATCCATGGCCACATGTTTACAATTTCATGTAAAAAAATTGCTAAAATTCCAGCTGAAATTTTTTCAAAGTCCCTTAAAAATTTTCCAATTTTATTCCCAATTCATCCCATTCCCATTGAAACTTTTCAAATCCCTCTCAAAATTGTTGAAATTCTCTTGAAGCTTTTAAAATTCTCTCTAGAATTTTCAAAATCCATGGCCACATGTTTACAATTTCACGTCAAAAAATGGCTAAAATTCCAGTTGAAATTTTTTCAAAGTCCCTTAAAAGTTTTCCAATTTTTGTCCCAATTCTTCCCATTCCCATTGAAACTTTTCAAATCCCTCTCAAAATTGTTGAAATTCTCTTGAAGCTTTTAAAATTCTCTCTAGAATTTTCAAAATCCATGTCCACATGTTTACAATTTCACATAAAAAAATGGCTAAAATTCCAGTTGAAATTTTTTCAAAGTCCCTTAAAAATTTTCCAATTTTTGTCCCAATTCTTCCCATTCCCATTGAAACTTTTCAAATCCCTCTCAAAATTGTTGAAATTCTCTTGAAGCTTTTAAAATTCTCTCTAGAATTTTCAAAATTCATGGCCACATGTTTACAATTTCACGTCAAAAAATGGCTAAAATTCCAGTTGAAATTTTTTCAAAGTCCCTTAAAAATTTTCCAATTTTTGTCCCAATTCTTCCCATTCCCATTGAAACTTTTCAAATCCCTCTCCAAATTGTTGAAATTCTCTTGAAGCTTTTAAAATTCTCTCTAGAATTTTCAAAATCCATGGCCACATGTTTACAATTTCACATAAAAAAGTTGTTAAAATTCCAGTTGAAATTTTTTCAAAGTCCCTTAAAAATTTTCCAATTTTTGTCCCAATTCTTCCCATTCCCATTGAAACTTTTCAAATCCCTCTCAAAATTGTTGAAATTCTCTTGAAGCTTTTAAAATTCTCTCTAGAATTTTCAAAATCCATGTCCACATGTTTACAATTTCACGTCAAAAAATGGCTAAAATTCCAGTTGAAATTTTTTCAAAGTCCCTTAAAAATTTTCCAATTTTTGTCCCAATTCTTCCCATTCCCATTGAAACTTTTCAAATCCCTCTCAAAATTGTTGAAATTCTCTTGAAGCTTTTAAAATTCTCTCTAGAATTTTCAAAATCCATGGCCACATGTTTACAATTTCATGTAAAAAAATTGCTAAAATTCCAGCTGAAATTTTTTCAAAGTCCCTTAAAAATTTTCCAATTTTTGTCCCAATTCTTCCCATTCCCATTGAAACTTTTCAAATCCCTCTCAAAATTGTTGAAATTCTCTTGAAGCTTTTAAAATTCTCTCTAGAATTTTCAAAATCCATGGCCACATGTTTACAATTTCACGTCAAAAAATGGCTAAAATTCCAGTTGAAATTTTTTCAAAGTCCCTTAAAAATTTTCCAATTTTTGTCCCAATTCTTCCCATTCCCATTGAAACTTTTCAAATCCCTCTCAAAATTGTTGAAATTCTCTTGAAGCTTTTAAAATTCTCTCTAGAATTTTCAAAATCCATGGCCACATGTTTACAATTTCATGTAAAAAAATTGCTAAAATTCCAGCTGAAATTTTTTCAAAGTCCCTTAAAAATTTTCCAATTTTATTCCCAATTCATCCCATTCCCATTGAAACTTTTCAAATCCCTCTCAAAATTGTTGAAATTCTCTTGAAGCTTTTAAAATTCTCTCTAGAATTTTCAAAATCCATGGCCACATGTTTACAATTTCACGTCAAAAAATGGCTAAAATTCCAGTTGAAATTTTTTCAAAGTCCCTTAAAAATTTTCCAATTTTTGTCCCAATTCTTCCCATTCCCATTGAAACTTGTCAAATCCCTCTCAAAATTGTTGAAATTCTCTTGAAGCTTTTAAAATTCTCTCTAGAATTTTCAAAATCCATGGCCACATGTTTACAATTTCACGTCAAAAAATGGCTAAAATTCCAGTTGAAATTTTTTCAAAGTCCCTTAAAAATTTTCCAATTTTTGTCCCAATTCTTCCCATTCCCATTGAAACTTTTCAAATCCCTCTCCAAATTGTTGAAATTCTGTTGAAGCTTTTAAAATTCTCTCTAGAATTTTCAAAATCCATGTCCACATATTTACAATTGCACATAAAAAAATTGCTAAAATTCCAGTTGAAATTTTTTCAAAGTCCCTTAAAAATTTTCCAATTTTTGTCCAAATTCTTCCCATTCCCATTGAAACTTTTCAAATCCCTCTCAAAATTGTTGAAATTCTCTTGAAGCTTTTAAAATTCTCTCTAGAATTTTCAAAATCCATGGCCACATGTTTACAATTTCACATAAAAAATTGCTAAAATTCCAGTTGAAATTTTTTCAAAGTCCCTTAAAAATTTTCCAATTTTTGTCCCAATTCTTCCCATTCCCATTGAAACTTTTCAAATCCCTCTCAAAATTGTTGAAATTCTCTTGAAGCTTTTAAAATTCTCTCTAGAATTTTCAAAATCCATGGCCACATGTTTACAATTTCACGTCAAAAAATGGCTAAAATTCCAGTTGAAATTTTTTCAAAGTCCCTTAAAAATTTTCCAATTTTTGTCCCAATTCTTCCCATTCCCATTGAAACTTTTCAAATCCCTCTCAAAATTGTTGAAATTCTGTTGAAGCTCTTAAAATTCTCTCTAGAATTTTCAAAATCCATGGCCACATGTTTACAATTTCACGTAAAAAAATTGTTAAAATTCCAGTTGAAATTTTTTCAAAGTCCCTTAAAAATTTTCCAATTTTTGTCCCAATTCTTCCCATTCCCATTGAAACTTTTCAAATCCCTCTCAAAATTGTTGAAATTCTGTTGAAGCTTTTAAAATTCTCTCTAGAATTTTCAAAATCCATGTCCACATGTTTACAATTTCACGTCAAAAAATGGCTAAAATTCCAGTTGAAATTTTTTCAAAGTCCCTTAAAAGTTTTCCAATTTTTGTCCCAATTCTTCCCATTCCCATTGAAACTTTTCAAATCCCTCTCAAAATTGTTGAAATTCTCTTGAAGCTTTTAAAATTCTCTCTAGAATTTTCAAAATCCATGGCCACATCTTTACAATTTCACATAAAAAAATTGCTAAAATTCCAGCTGAAATTTTTTCAAAGTCCCTTAAAAATTTTCCAATTTTTGTCCCAATTCTTCCCATTCCCATTGAAACTTTTCAAATCCCTCTCAAAATTGTTGAAATTCTGTTGAAGCTTTTAAAATTCTCTCTAGAATTTTCAAAATCCATGGCCACATCTTTACAATTTCACGTCAAAAAATGGCTAAAATTCCAGTTGAAATTTTTCAAAGTCCCTTAAAAATTTTCCAATTTTTGTCCCAATTCTTCCCATTCCCATTGAAACTTTTCAAATCCCTCTCCAAATTGTTGAAATTCTGTTGAAGCTTTTAAAATTCTCTCTAGAATTTTCAAAATCCATGGCCACATGTTTACAATTTCACGTAAAAAAATTGCTAAAATTCCAGCTGAAATTTTTTCAAAGTCCCTTAAAAATTTTCCAATTTTTGTCCCAATTCTTCCCATTCCCATTGAAACTTTTCAAATCCCTCTCAAAATTGTTGAAATTCTCTTGAAGCTTTTAAAATTCTCTCTAGAATTTTCAAAATCCATGGCCACATGTTTACAATTTCACATAAAAAAATTGTTAAAATTCCAGTTGAAATTTTTTCAAAGTCCCTTAAAAAATTTCCAATTTTTGTCCCAATTCTTCCCATTCCCATTGAAACTTTTCAAATCCCTCTCAAAATTGTTGAAATTCTCTTGAAGCTTTTAAAATTCTCTCTAGAATTTTCAAAATCCATGGCCACATGTTTACAATTTCACGTCAAAAAATGGCTAAAATTCCAGTTGAAATTTTTTCCAAGTCCCTTAAAAGTTTTCCAATTTTTGTCCCAATTCTTCCCATTCCCATTGAAACTTTTCAAATCCCTCTCAAAATTGTTGAAATTCTCTTGAAGCTTTTAAAATTCTCTCTAGAATTTTCAAAATCCATGTCCACATGTTTACAATTTCACATAAAAAAATGGCTAAAATTCCAGTTGAAATTTTTTCAAAGTCCCTTAAAAATTTTCCAATTTTTGTCCCAATTCTTCCCATTCCCATTGAAACTTTTCAAATCCCTCTCAAAATTGTTGAAATTCTCTTGAAGCTTTTAAAATTCTCTCTAGAATTTTCAAAATTCATGGCCACATGTTTACAATTTCACGTCAAAAAATGGCTAAAATTCCAGTTGAAATTTTTTCAAAGTCCCTTAAAAATTTTCCAATTTTTGTCCCAATTCTTCCCATTCCCATTGAAACTTTTCAAATCCCTCTCCAAATTGTTGAAATTCTCTTGAAGCTTTTAAAATTCTCTCTAGAATTTTCAAAATCCATGGCCACATGTTTACAATTTCACATAAAAAAGTTGTTAAAATTCCAGTTGAAATTTTTTCAAAGTCCCTTAAAAATTTTCCAATTTTTGTCCCAATTCTTCCCATTCCCATTGAAACTTTTCAAATCCCTCTCAAAATTGTTGAAATTCTGTTGAAGCTTTTAAAATTCTCTCTAGAATTTTCAAAATCCATGTCCACATGTTTACAATTTCACGTCAAAAAATGGCTAAAATTCCAGTTGAAATTTTTTCAAAGTCCCTTAAAAATTTTCCAATTTTTGTCCCAATTCTTCCCATTCCCATTGAAACTTTTCAAATCCCTCTCAAAATTGTTGAAATTCTCTTGAAGCTTTTAAAATTCTCTCTAGAATTTTCAAAATCCATGGCCACATGTTTACAATTTCACGTCAAAAAATTGCTAAAATTCCAGCTGAAATTTTTCAAAGTCCCTTAAAAATTTTCCAATTTTATTCCCAATTCATCCCATTCCCATTGAAACTTTTCAAATCCCTCTCAAAATTGTTGAAATTCTCTTGAAGCTTTTAAAATTCTCTCTAGAATTTTCAAAATCCATGGCCACATCTTTACAATTTCACATAAAAAAATGGCTAAAATTCCAGTTGAAATTTTTTCAAAGTCCCTTAAAAGTTTTCCAATTTTTGTCCCAATTCTTCCCATTCCCATTGAAACTTTTCAAATCCCTCTCAAAATTGTTGAAATTCTCTTGAAGCTTTTAAAATTCTCTCTAGAATTTTCAAAATCCATGGCCACTAATTTACAATTTCACATAAAAAAATTGCTAAAATTCCAGTTGAAATTTTTTCAAAGTCCCTTAAAAATTTCCAATTTTTGTCCCAATTCTTCCCATTCCCATTGAAACTTTTCAAATCCCTCTCAAAATTGTTGAAATTCTCTTGAAGCTTTTAAAATTCTCTCTAGAATTTTCAAAATCCATGGCCACATGTTTACAATTTCACATAAAAAAATTGCTAAAATTCCAGTTGAAATTTTTTCAAAGTCCCTTAAAAATTTTCCAATTTTTGTCCCAATTCTTCCCATTCCCATTGAAACTTTTCAAATCCCTCTCAAAATTGTTGAAATTCTCTTGAAGCTTTTAAAATTCTCTCTAGAATTTTCAAAATCCATGGCCACATGTTTACAATTTCACGTCAAAAAATGGCTAAAATTCCAGTTGAAATTTTTTCAAAGTCCCTTAAAAATTTTCCAATTTTTGTCCCAATTCTTCCCATTCCCATTGAAACTTTTCAAATCCCTCTCCAAATTGTTGAAATTCTGTTGAAGCTCTTAAAATTCTCTCTAGAATTTTCAAAATCCATGGCCACATGTTTACAATTTCACGTAAAAAAATTGTTAAAATTCCAGTTGAAATTTTTTCAAAGTCCCTTAAAAATTTTCCAATTTTTGTCCCAATTCTTCCCATTCCCATTGAAACTTTTCAAATCCCTCTCAAAATTGTTGACATTCTGTTGAAGCTTTTAAAATTCTCTCTAGAATTTTCAAAATCCATGTCCACATGTTTACAATTTCACGTCAAAAAATGGCTAAAATTCCAGTTGAAATTTTTTCAAAGTCCCTTAAAAGTTTTCCAATTTTTGTCCCAATTCTTCCCATTCCCATTGAAACTTTTCAAATCCCTCTCCAAATTGTTGAAATTCTCTTGAAGCTTTTAAAATTCTCTCTAGAATTTTCAAAATCCATGGCCACATCTTTACAATTTCACATAAAAAAATTGCTAAAATTCCAGTTGAAATTTTTCAAAGTCCCTTAAAAATTTTCCAATTTTTGTCCCAATTCTTCCCATTCCCATTGAAACTTTTCAAATCCCTCTCAAAATTGTTGAAATTCTGTTGAAGCTTTTAAAATTCTCTCTAGAATTTTCAAAATCCATGGCCACATCTTTACAATTTCACGTCAAAAAATGGCTAAAATTCCAGTTGGAATTTTTTCAAAGTCCCTTAAAAATTTTCCAATTTTTGTCCCAATTCTTCCCATTCCCATTGAAACTTTTCAAATCCCTCTCCAAATTGTTGAAATTCTCTTGAAGCTTTTAAAATTCTCTCTAGAATTTTCAAAATCCATGTCCACATGTTTACAATTTCACGTAAAAAAATGGCTAAAATTCCAGCTGAAATTTTTTCAAAGTCCCTTAAAAATTTTCCAATTTTTGTCCCAATTCTTCCCATTCCCATTGAAACTTTTCAAATCCCTCTCAAAATTGTTGAAATTCTCTTGAAGCTTTTAAAATTCTCTCTAGAATTTTCAAAATCCATGGCCACATGTTTACAATTTCACATAAAAAAATTGTTAAAATTCCAGTTGAAATTTTTTCAAAGTCCCTTAAAAATTTTCCAATTTTTGTCCCAATTCTTCCCATTCCCATTGAAACTTTTCAAATCCCTCTCAAAATTGTTGAAATTCTCTTGAAGCTTTTAAAATTCTCTCTAGAATTTTCAAAATCCATGGCCACATGTTTACAATTTCACGTCAAAAAATGGCTAAAATTCCAGTTGAAATTTTTTCAAAGTCCCTTAAAAGTTTTCCAATTTTTGTCCCAATTCTTCCCATTCCCATTGAAACTTTTCAAATCCCTCTCAAAATTGTTGAAATTCTCTTGAAGCTTTTAAAATTCTCTCTAGAATTTTCAAAATCCATGTCCACATGTTTACAATTTCACATAAAAAAATGGCTAAAATTCCAGTTGAAATTTTTTCAAAGTCCCTTAAAAATTTTCCAATTTTTGTCCCAATTCTTCCCATTCCCATTGAAACTTTTCAAATCCCTCTCAAAATTGTTGAAATTCTGTTGAAGCTTTTAAAATTCTCTCTAGAATTTTCAAAATCCATGTCCACATGTTTACAATTTCACGTCAAAAAAGGGCTAAAATTCCAGTTGAAATTTTTTCAAAGTCCCTTAAAAATTTTCCAATTTTTGTCCCAATTCTTCCCATTCCCATTGAAACTTTTCAAATCCCTCTCAAAATTGTTGAAATTCTCTTGAAGCTTTTAAAATTCTCTCTAGAATTTTCAAAATCCATGTCCACATGTTTACAATTTCACGTCAAAAAATGGCTAAAATTCCAGTTGAAATTTTTTCAAAGTCCCTTAAAAGTTTTCCAATTTTTGTCCCAATTCTTCCCATTCCCATTGAAACTTTTCAAATCCCTCTCAAAATTGTTGAAATTCTCTTGAAGCTTTTAAAATTCTCTCTAGAATTTTCAAAATCCATGGCCACATATTTACAATTTCACATAAAAAAATTGCTAAAATTCCAGTTGAAATTTTTTCAAAGTCCCTTAAAAATTTTCCAATTTTTGTCCCAATTCTTCCCATTCCCATTGAAACTTTTCAAATCCCTCTCAAAATTGTTGAAATTCTGTTGAAGCTTTTAAAATTCTCTCTAGAATTTTCAAAATCCATGGCCACATCTTTACAATTTCACGTCAAAAAATGGCTAAAATTCCAGTTGAAATTTTTTCAAAGTCCCTTAAAAATTTTCCAATTTTTGTCCCAATTCTTCCCATTCCCATTGAAACTTTTCAAATCCCTCTCCAAATTGTTGAAATTCTCTTGAAGCTTTTAAAATTCTCTCTAGAATTTTCAAAATCCATGCCCACATGTTTACAATTTCACGTAAAAAAATTGCTAAAATTCCAGCTGAAATTTTTTCAAAGTCCCTTAAAAATTTTCCAATTTTTGTCCCAATTCTTCCCATTCCCATTGAAACTTTTCAAATCCCTCTCAAAATTGTTGAAATTCTCTTGAAGCTTTTAAAATTCTCTCTAGAATTTTCAAAATCCATGTCCACATGTTTACAATTTCACATAAAAAAATGGCTAAAATTCCAGTTGAAATTTTTTCAAAGTCCCTTAAAAATTTTCCAATTTTTGTCCCAATTCTTCCCATTCCCATTGAAACTTTTCAAATCCCTCTCAAAATTGTTGAAATTCTCTTGAAGCTTTTAAAATTCTCTCTAGAATTTTCAAAATCCATGTCCACATGTTTACAATTTCACGTCAAAAAATGGCTAAAATTCCAGTTGAAATTTTTTCAAAGTCCTTAAAAGTTTTCCAATTTTTGTCCCAATTCTTCCCATTCCCATTGAAACTTTTCAAATCCCTCTCCAAATTGTTGAAATTCTCTTGAAGCTTTTAAAATTCTCTCTAGAATTTTCAAAATCCATGGCCACATGTTTACAATTTCACGTCAAAAAATGGCTAAAATTCCAGTTGAAATTTTTTCAAAGTCCCTTAAAAATTTTCCAATTTTTGTCCCAATTCTTCCCATTCCCATTGAAACTTTTCAAATCCCTCTCAAAATTGTTGAAATTCTGTTGAAGCTTTTAAAATTCTCTCTAGAATTTTCAAAATCCATGGGCACATGTTTACAATTTCACGTCAAAAAAGGGCTAAAATTCCAGTTGAAATTTTTTCAAAGTCCCTTAAAAATTTTCCAATTTTTGTCCCAATTCTTCCCATTCCCATTGAAACTTTTCAAATCCCTCTCAAAATTGTTGAAATTCTGTTGAAGCTTTTAAAATTCTCTCTAGAATTTTCAAAATCCATGGCCACATGTTTACAATTTCACATAAAAAAATTGTTAAAATTCCAGTTGAAATTTTTTCAAAGTCCCTTAAAAATTTTCCAATTTTTGTCCCAATTCTTCCCATTCCCATTGAAACTTTTCAAATCCCTCTCAAAATTGTTGAAATTCTCTTGAAGCTTTTAAAATTCTCTCTAGAATTTTCAAAATCCATGTCCACATGTTTACAATTTCACGTCAAAAAATGGCTAAAATTCCAGTTGAAATTTTTTCAAAGTCCCTTAAAAATTTTCCAATTTTTGTCCCAATTCTTCCCATTCCCATTGAAACTTTTCAAATCCCTCTCCAAATTGTTGAAATTCTGTTGAAGCTTTTAAAATTCTCTCTACAATTTTCAAAATCCATGGCCACATGTTTACAATTTCACGTCAAAAAATGGCTAAAATTCCAGTTGAAATTTTTTCAAAGTCCCTTAAAAATTTTCCAATTTTTGTCCCAATTCTTCCCATTCCCATTGAAACTTTTCAAATCCCTCTCAAAATTGTTGAAATTCTGTTGAAGCTTTTAAAATTCTCTCTAGATTTTTCAAAATCCATGGCCACATGTTTACAATTTCACGTAAAAAAATTGCTAAAATTCCAGTTGAATTTTTTCAAAGTCCCTTAAAAATTTTCCAATTTTTGTCCCAATTCTTCCCATTCCCATTGAAACTTTTCAAATCCCTCTCAAAATTGTTGAAATTCTCTGGAAGCTTTTAAAATTCTCTCTAGAATTTTCAAAATCCATGTCCACATGTTTACAATTTCACATAAAAAAATGGCTAAAATTCCAGTTGAAATTTTTTCAAAGTCCCTTAAAAATTTTCCAATTTTTGTCCCAATTCTTCCCATTCCCATTGAAACTTTTCAAATCCCTCTCAAAATTGTTGAAATTCTCTTGAAGCTTTTAAAATTCTCTCTAGAATTTTCAAAATCCATGTCCACATGTTTACAATTTCACGTCAAAAAATGGCTAAAATTCCAGTTGAAATTTTTTCAAAGTCCCTTAAAAATTTTCCAATTTTTGTCCCAATTCTTCCCATTCCCATTGAAACTTTTCAAATCCCTCTCAAAATTGTTGAAATTCTCTTGAAGCTTTTAAAATTCTCTCTAGAATTTTCAAAATCCATGTCCACATGTTTACAATTTCATGTCAAAAAATGGCTAAAATTCCAGTTGAAATTTTTTCAAAGTCCCTTAAAAATTTTCCAATTTTTGTCCCAATTCTTCCCATTCCCATTGAAACTTTTCAAATCCCTCTCCAAATTGTTGAAATTCTCTCGAAGCTTTTAAAATTCTCTCTAGAATTTTCAAAATCCATGGGCACATGTTTACAATTTCACGTCAAAAATGGCTAAAATTCCAGTTGAAATTTTTTCAAAGTCCCTTAAAAATTTTCCAATTTTTGTCCCAATTCTTCCCATTCCCATTGAAACTTTTCAAATCCCTCTCAAAATTGTTGAAATTCTCTTGAAGCTTTTAAAATTCTCTCTAGAATTTTCAAAATCCATGGCCACATGTTTACAATTTCACATAAAAAAATTGTTAAAATTCCAGTTGAAATTTTTTCAAAGTCCCTTAAAAATTTTCCAATTTTTGTCCCAATTCTTCCCATTCCCATTGAAACTTTTCAAATCCCTCTCAAAATTGTTGAAATTCTCTTGAAGCTTTTAAAATTCTCTCTAGAATTTTCAAAATCCATGGCCACATGTTTACAATTTCACGTCAAAAAATGGCTAAAATTCCAGTTGAAATTTTTTCAAAGTCCCTTAAAAGTTTTCCAATTTTTGTCCCAATTCTTCCCATTCCCACTGAAACTTTTCAAATCCCTCTCAAAATTGTTGAAATTCTCTTGAAGCTTTTAAAATTCTCTCTAGAATTTTCAAAATCCATGTCCACATGTTTACAATTTCACATAAAAAAATTGCTAAAATTCCAGTTGAAATTTTTTCAAAGTCCCTTAAAAATTTTCCAATTTTTGTCCCAATTCTTCCCATTCCCATTGAAACTTTTCAAATCCCTCTCAAAATTGTTGAAATTCTGTTGAAGCTTTTATAATTCTCTCTAGAATTTTCAAAATCCATGTCCACATGTTTACAATTTCACGTCAAAAAATGGCTAAAATTCCAGTTGAAATTTTTTCAAAGTCCCTTAAAAATTTTCCAATTTTTGTCCCAATTCTTCCCATTCCCATTGAAACTTTTCAAATCCCTCTCAAAATTGTTGAAATTCTGTTGAAGCTTTTAAAATTCTCTCTAGAATTTTCAAAATCCATGGCCACATGTTTACAATTTCACGTAAAAAATTGCTAAAATTCCAGCTGAAATTTTTTCAAAGTCCCTTAAAAATTTTCCAATTTTTGTCCCAATTCTTCCCATTCCCATTGAAACTTTTCAAATCCCTCTCAAAATTGTTGAAATTCTCTGGAAGCTTTTAAAATTCTCTCTAGAATTTTCAAAATCCATGTCCACATGTTTACAATTTCACATAAAAAAATGGCTAAAATTCCAGTTGAAATTTTTTCAAAGTCCCTTAAAAATTTTCCAATTTTTGTCCCAATTCTTCCCATTCCCATTGAAACTTTTCAAATCCCTCTCCAAATTGTTGAAATTCTCTCGAAGCTTTTAAAATTCTCTCTAGAATTTTCAAAATCCATGTCCACATGTTTACAATTTCACGTCAAAAAATGGCTAAAATTCCAGTTGAAATTTTTTCAAAGTCCCTTAAAAATTTTCCAATTTTTGTCCCAATTCTTCCCATTCCATTGAAACTTTTCAAATCCCTCTCAAAATTGTTGAAATTCTCTTGAAGCTTTTAAAATTCTCTCTAGAATTTTCAAAATCCATGTCCACATGTTTACAATTTCACGTCAAAAAATGGCTAAAATTCCAGTTGAAATTTTTTCAAAGTCCCTTAAAAATTTTCCAATTTTTGTCCCAATTCTTCCCATTCCCATTGAAACTTTTCAAATCCCTCTCAAAATTGTTGAAATTCTCTCGAAGCTTTTAAAATTCTCTCTAGAATTTTCAAAATCCATGTCCACATGTTTACAATTTCACATAAAAAAATTGTTAAAATTCCAGTTGAAATTTTTTCAAAGTCCCTTAAAAATTTTCCAATTTTTGTCCCAATTCTTCCCATTCCATTGAAACTTTTCAAATCCCTCTCAAAATTGTTGAAATTCTCTTGAAGCTTTTAAAATTCTCTCTAGAATTTTCAAAATCCATGGCCACATGTTTACAATTTCACATAAAAAAATTGTTAAAATTCCAGTTGAAATTTTTTCAAAGTCCCTTAAAAATTTTCCAATTTTTGTCCCAATTCTTCCCATTCCCATTGAAACTTTTCAAATCCCTCTCAAAATTGTTGAAATTCTCTTGAAGCTTTTAAAATTCTCTCTAGAATTTTCAAAATCCATGGCCACATGTTTACAATTTCACGTCAAAAAATGGCTAAAATTCCAGTTGAAATTTTTCAAAGTCCCTTAAAAGTTTTCCAATTTTTGTCCCAATTCTTCCCATTCCCATTGAAACTTTTCAAATCCCTCTCAAAATTGTTGAAATTCTCTTGAAGCTTTTAAAATTCTCTCTAGAATTTTCAAAATCCATGTCCACATGTTTACAATTTCACATAAAAAAATTGCTAAAATTCCAGTTGAAATTTTTTCAAAGTCCCTTAAAAATTTTCCAATTTTTGTCCCAATTCTTCCCATTCCCATTGAAACTTTTCAAATCCCTCTCAAAATTGTTGAAATTCTGTTGAAGCTTTTAAAATTCTCTCTAGAATTTTCAAAATCCATGGCCACATGTTTACAATTTCACGTCAAAAAATGGCTAAAATTCCAGCTGAAATTTTTTCAAAGTCCCTTAAAAATTTTCCAATTTTTGTCCCAATTCTTCCCATTCCCATTGAAACTTTTCAAATCCCTCTCCAAATTGTTGAAATTCTGTTGAAGCTTTTAAAATTCTCTCTAGAATTTTCAAAATCCATGGCCACATGTTTACAATTTCACGTAAAAAAATTGCTAAAATTCCAGCTGAAATTTTTTCAAAGTCCCTTAAAAATTTTCCAATTTTTGTCCCAATTCTTCCCATTCCCATTGAAACTTTTCAAATCCCTCTCAAAATTGTTGAAATTCTCTGGAAGCTTTTAAAATTCTCTCTAGAATTTTCAAAATCCATGTCCACATGTTTACAATTTCACATAAAAAAATGGCTAAAATTCCAGTTGAAATTTTTTCAAAGTCCCTTAAAAATTTTCCAATTTTTGTCCCAATTCTTCCCATTCCCATTGAAACTTTTCAAATCCCTCTCCAAATTGTTGAAATTCTCTCGAAGCTTTTAAAATTCTCTCTAGAATTTTCAAAATCCATGTCCACATGTTTACAATTTCACGTCAAAAAATGGCTAAAATTCCAGTTGAAATTTTTTCAAAGTCCCTTAAAAATTTTCCAATTTTTGTCCCAATTCTTCCCATTCCCATTGAAACTTTTCAAATCCCTCTCAAAATTGTTGAAATTCTCTTGAAGCTTTTAAAATTCTCTCTAGAATTTTCAAAATCCATGGCCACATGTTTACAATTTCACGTCAAAAAATGGCTAAAATTCCAGTTGAAATTTTTTCAAAGTCCCTTAAAAGTTTTCCAATTTTTGTCCCAATTCTTCCCATTCCCACTGAAACTTTTCAAATCCCTCTCAAAATTGTTGAAATTCTCTTGAAGCTTTTAAAATTCTCTCTAGAATTTTCAAAATCCATGTCCACATGTTTACAATTTCACATAAAAAAATTGCTAAAATTCCAGTTGAAATTTTTTCAAAGTCCCTTAAAAATTTTCCAATTTTTGTCCCAATTCTTCCCATTCCCATTGAAACTTTTCAAATCCCTCTCAAAATTGTTGAAATTCTGTTGAAGCTTTTATAATTCTCTCTAGAATTTTCAAAATCCATGTCCACATGTTTACAATTTCACGTCAAAAAATGGCTAAAATTCCAGTTGAAATTTTTTCAAAGTCCCTTAAAAATTTTCCAATTTTTGTCCCAATTCTTCCCATTCCCATTGAAACTTTTCAAATCCCTCTCAAAATTGTTGAAATTCTGTTGAAGCTTTTAAAATTCTCTCTAGAATTTTCAAAATCCATGGCCACATGTTTACAATTTCACGTCAAAAAATGGCTAAAATTCCAGCTGAAATTTTTTCAAAGTCCCTTAAAAATTTTCCAATTTTTGTCCCAATTCTTCCCATTCCCATTGAAACTTTTCAAATCCCTCTCCAAATTGTTGAAATTCTGTTGAAGCTTTTAAAATTCTCTCTAGAATTTTCAAAATCCATGGCCACATGTTTACAATTTCACGTAAAAAAATTGCTAAAATTCCAGCTGAAATTTTTTCAAAGTCCCTTAAAAATTTTCCAATTTTTGTCCCAATTCTTCCCATTCCCATTGAAACTTTTCAAATCCCTCTCAAAATTGTTGAAATTCTCTGGAAGCTTTTAAAATTCTCTCTAGAATTTTCAAAATCCATGTCCACATGTTTACAATTTCACATAAAAAAATGGCTAAAATTCCAGTTGAAATTTTTTCAAAGTCCCTTAAAAATTTTCCAATTTTTGTCCCAATTCTTCCCATTCCCATTGAAACTTTTCAAATCCCTCTCCAAATTGTTGAAATTCTCTCGAAGCTTTTAAAATTCTCTCTAGAATTTTCAAAATCCATGTCCACATGTTTACAATTTCACGTCAAAAAATGGCTAAAATTCCAGTTGAAATTTTTTCAAAGTCCCTTAAAAATTTTCCAATTTTTGTCCCAATTCTTCCCATTCCCATTGAAACTTTTCAAATCCCTCTCAAAATTGTTGAAATTCTCTTGAAGCTTTTAAAATTCTCTCTAGAATTTTCAAAATCCATGTCCACATGTTTACAATTTCACGTCAAAAAATGGCTAAAATTCCAGTTGAAATTTTTTCAAAGTCCCTTAAAAATTTTCCAATTTTTGTCCCAATTCTTCCCATTCCCATTGAAACTTTTCAAATCCCTCTCAAAATTGTTGAAATTCTCTTGAAGCTTTTAAAATTCTCTCCTAGAATTTTCAAAATCCATGTCCACATGTTTACAATTTCACGTCAAAAATGCTAAAATTCCAGTTGAAATTTTTTCAAAGTCCCTTAAAAATTTTCCAATTTTTGTCCCAATTCTTCCCATTCCCATTGAAACTTTTCAAATCCCTCTCAAAATTGTTGAAATTCTCTTGAAGCTTTTAAAATTCTCTCTAGAATTTTCAAAATCCATGTCCACATGTTTACAATTTCACGTCAAAAAATGGCTAAAATTCCAGTTGAAATTTTTTCAAAGTCCCTTAAAAATTTTCCAATTTTTGTCCCAATTCTTCCCATTCCCATTGAAACTTTTCAAATCCCTCTCAAAATTGTTGAAATTCTCTTGAAGCTTTTAAAATTCTCTCTAGAATTTTCAAAATCCATGTCCACATGTTTACAATTTCACGTCAAAAAATGGCTAAAATTCCAGTTGAAATTTTTTCAAAGTCCTTAAAAATTTTCCAATTTTTGTCCCAATTCTTCCCATTCCCATTGAAACTTTTCAAATCCCTCTCAAAATTGTTGAAATTCTCTTGAAGCTTTTAAAATTCTCTCTAGAATTTTCAAAATCCATGTCCACATGTTTACAATTTCACGTCAAAAAATGGCTAAAATTCCAGTTGAAATTTTTTCAAAGTCCCTTAAAAATTTTCCAATTTTTGTCCCAATTCTTCCCATTCCCATTGAAACTTTTCAAATCCCTCTCAAAATTGTTGAAATTCTCTTGAAGCTTTTAAAATTCTCTCTAGAATTTTCAAAATCCATGTCCACATGTTTACAATTTCACATAAAAAAATGGCTAAAATTCCAGTTGAAATTTTTTCAAAGTCCCTTAAAATTTTTCCAATTTTTGTCCCAATTCTTCCCATTCCCATTGAAACTTTTCAAATCCCTCTCAAAATTGTTGAAATTCTCTTGAAGCTTTTAAAATTCTCTCCAGAATTTTCAAAATCCATGTCCACATGTTTACAATTTCACGTCAAAAAATGGCTAAAATTCCAGTTGAAATTTTTTCAAAGTCCCTTAAAAATTTTCCAATTTTTGTCCCAATTCTTCCCATTCCCATTGAAACTTTTCAAATCCCTCTCCAAATTGTTGAAATTCTCTTGAAGCTTTTAAAATTCTCTCTAGAATTTTCAAAATCCATGTCCACATGTTTACAATTTCACGTCAAAAAATGGCTAAAATTCCAGTTGAAATTTTTTCAAAGTCCCTTCAAAATTTTCCAATTTTTGTCCCAATTCTTCCCATTCCCATTGAAACTTTTCAAATCCCTCTCAAAATTGTTGAAATTCTCTTGAAGCTTTTAAAATTCTCTCTAGAATTTTCAAAATCCATGTCCACATGTTTACAATTTCACGTCAAAAAATGGCTAAAATTCCAGTTGAAATTTTTTCAAAGTCCCTTAAAAATTTTCCAATTTTTGTCCCAATTCTTCCCATTCCCATTGAAACTTTTCAAATCCCTCTCAACATTGTTGAAATTCTCTTGAAGCTTTTAAAATTCTCTCTAGAATTTTCAAAATCCACTTCCACATGTTTACAATTTCACGTCAAAAAATGGCTAAAATTCCAGTTGAAATTTTTTCAAAGTCCCTTAAAAATTTTCCAATTTTTGTCCCAATTCTTCCCATTCCCATTGAAACTTTTCAAATCCCTCTCAACATTGTTGAAATTCTCTTGAAGCTTTTAAAATTCTCTCTAGAATTTTCAAAATCCACTTCCACATGTTTACAATTTCACGTCAAAAAATGGCTAAAATTCCAGTTGAAATTTTTTCAAAGTCCCTTAAAAATTTTCCAATTTTTGTCCCAATTCTTCCCATTCCCATTGAAACTTTTCAAATCCCTCTCAAAATTGTTGAAATTCTCTTGAAGCTTTTAAAATTCTCTCTAGAATTTTCAAAATCCATGTCCACATGTTTACAATTTCACGTCAAAAAATGGCTAAAATTCCAGTTGAAATTTTTTCAAAGTCCCTTAAAAATTTTCCAATTTTTGTCCCAATTCTTCCCATTCCCATTGAAACTTTTCAAATCCCTCTCAACATTGTTGAAATTCTGTTGAAGCTTTTAAAATTCTCTCTAGAATTTTCAAAATCCACTTCCACATGTTTACAATTTCACAGAAAAAAATGGCTAAAATTCCAGTTGAAATTTTTTCAAAGTCCCTTCAAAATTTTCCAATTTTTGTCCCAATTCTTCCCATTCCCATTGAAACTTTTCAAATCCCTCTCAAAATTGTTGAAATTCTCTTGAAGCTTTTAAAATTCTCTCTAGAATTTTCAAAATCCATGTCCACATGTTTACAATTTCACGTCAAAAATGGCTAAAATTCCAGTTGAAATTTTTTCAAAGTCCCTTCAAAATTTTCCAATTTTTGTCCCAATTCTTCCCATTCCCATTGAAACTTTTCAAATCCCTCTCAAAATTGTTGAAATTCTCTTGAAGCTTTTAAAATTCTCTCTAGAATTTTCAAAATCCATGTCCACATGTTTACAATTTCACGTCAAAAAATGGCTAAAATGCCAGTTGAAATTTTTTCAAAGTCCCTTAAAAATTTTCCAATTTTTGTCCCAATTCTTCCCATTCCCATTGAAACTTTTCAAATCCCTCTCAAAATTGTTGAAATTCTGTTGAAGCTTTTAAAATTCTCTCTAGAATTTTCAAAATCCATGGCCACATGTTTACAATTTCACATAAAAAAATTGCTAAAATTCCAGTTGAAATTTTTTCAAAGTCCCTGAAAATTTTTCCAATTTTTGTCCCAATTCTTCCCATTCCCATTGAAACTTTTCAAATCCCTCTCAAAATTGTTGAAATTCTCTTGAAGCTTTTAAAATTCTCTCTAGAATTTTCAAAATCCATGTCCACATGTTTACAATTTCACGTCAAAAAATGGCTAAAATTCCAGTTGCAATTTTTTCAAAGTCCCTTAAAAATTTTCCAATTTTTGTCCCAATTCTTCCCATTCCCATTGAAACTTTTCAAATCCCTCTCAAAATTGTTGAAATTCTCTTGAAGCTTTTAAAATTCTCTCTAGAATTTTCAAAATCCATGTCCACATGTTTACAATTTCACGTCAAAAAATGGCTAAAATTCCAGTTGAAATTTTTTCAAAGTCCCTGAAAAATTTTCCAATTTTTGTCCCAATTCTTCCCATTCCCATTGAAACTTTTCAAATCCCTCTCAAAATTGTTGAAATTCTCTTGAAGCTTTTAAAATTCTCTCTAGAATTTTCAAAATCCATGTCCACATGTTTACAATTTCACATAAAAAAATTGCTAAAATTTCAGTTGAAATTTTTTCAAAGTCCCTTAAAAATTTTCCAATTTTTGTCCCAATTCTTCCCATTCCCATTGAAACTTTCAAATCCCTCTCCAAATTGTGGAAATTCTGTTGAAGCTTTTAAAATTCTCTCTAGAATTTTCAAAATCCATGTCCACATGTTTACAATTTCATGTCAAAAAATTGCTAAAATTCCAGTTGAAATTTTTTCAAAGTCCCTTAAAAATTTTCCAATTTTTGTCCCAATTCTTCCCATTCCCATTGAAACTTTTCAAATCCCTCTCAAAATTGTTGAAATTCTCTTGAAGCTTTTAAAATTCTCTCTAGAATTTTCAAAGTCCATGTCCACATGTTTACAATTTCACGTCAAAAAATGGCTAAAATTCCAGTTGAAATTTTTTCAAAGTCCCTTAAAAATTTTCCAATTTTTGTCCCAATTCTTCCCATTCCCATTGAAGCTTTTCAAATCCCTCTCAAAATTGTTGAAATTCTCTTGAAGCTTTTAAATTCTCTCTAGAATTTTCAAAATCCATGGCCACATGTTTACAATTGCACATAAAGAATGGCTAAAATTCCAGTTGAAATTTTTTCAAAGTCCCTTAAAAATTTTCCAATTTTGTCCCAATTCTTCCCATTCCATTGAAACTTTTCAAATCCCTCTCAAAATTGTTGAAATTCTGTTGAAGGTTTTAAAATCTCTCTAGAATTTCAAAATCCATGTCCACATGTTTACAATTTCACGTCAAAAAATGGCTAAAATTCCAGTTGAAATTTTTTCAAAGTCCCTTAAAAATTTTCCAATTTTTGTCCCAATTCTTCCCATTCCCATTGAAACTTTTCAAATCCCTCTCAAAATTGTTGAAATTCTCTTGAAGCTTTTAAAATTCTCTCTAGAATTTTCAAAATCCACGTCCACATGTTTACAATTTCACGTCAAAAAATGGCTAAAATTCCAGTTGAAATTTTTTCAAAGTCCCTTAAAAATTTTCCAATTTTTGTCCCAATTCTTCCCATTCCCATTGAAACTTTTCAAATCCCTCTCAAAATTGTTGAAATTCTCTTGAAGCTTTTAAAATTCTCTCTAGAATTTTCAAAATCCATGTCCACATGTTTACAATTTCACGGTCAAAAAATTGCTAAAATTCCAGCTGAAATTTTTTCAAAGTCCCTTAAAAATTTTCCAATTTTTGTCCCAATTCTTCCCATTCCCATTGAAACTTTTCAAATCCCTCTCAAAATTGTTGAAATTCTCTTGAAGCTTTTAAAATTCTCTCTAGAATTTTCAAAATCCATGGCCACATGTTTACAATTTCACGTCAAAAAATGGCTAAAATTCCAGTTGAAATTTTTTCAAAGTCCCTTAAAAATTTTCCAATTTTTGTCCCAATTCTTCCCATTCCCATTGAAACTTTTCAAATCCCTCTCAAAACTGTTGAAATTCTGTTGAAGCTTTTAAAATTCTCTCTAGAATTTTCAAAATCCATGGCCACATGTTTACAATTTCACGTCAAAAAATGGCTAAAATTCCAGTTGGAATTTTTTCAAAGTCCCTTAAAAATTTTCCAATTTTTGTCCCAATTCTTCCCATTCCCATTGAAACTTTTCAAATCCCTCTCAAAATTGTTGAAATTCTCTTGAAGCTTTTAAAATTCTCTCTAGAATTTTCAAAATCCACTTCAACATGTTTACAATTTCACGTCAAAAAATGGCTAAAATTCCAGTTGAAATTTTTCAAAGTCCCTTAAAAATTTTCCAATTTTTGTCCCAATTCTTCCCATTCCCATTGAAACTTTTCAAATCCCTCTCCAAATTGTAGAAATTCTGTTGAAGCTTTTAAAATTCTCTCTAGAATTTTCAAAATCCATGTCCACATGTTTACAATTTCACGTCAAAAAATTGCTAAAATTCCAGTTGAAATTTTTTCAAAGTCCCTTCAAAATTTTCCAATTTTTGTCCCAATTCTTCCCATTCCCATTGAAACTTTTCAAATCCCTCTCAAAATGGTTGAAATTCTCTTGAAGCTTTTAAAATTCTCTCTAGAATTTTCAAATCCATGGCCACATGTTCCCAATCTCACGTCCCATGTCCCCGTGCCCACATGGCTGGGACACCCTTCTTCCATTCTCTTGGGTATTGTCATTGGTCACCAGAGAAAATAGATCAGTACCTTCCCCTCCCATTGATTCCCATTCATCCCCATTGACCCCCATTGACTCCCATTGACCCCCATTGACTCCCATTGACCCCCATTGACCCCCATTGACTCCCATTGACCCCCACTGACTCCCATTGACTCCCATTGATCCCCATTGACCCCATTGACCCCCATTGACTCCCATTGACCCCATTAATCCCCATTGACCCCCATTGATCCCCATTGACCCCCATTGACCTCATTAATCCCCATTGACCCCCATTGACCCCCATTGACCCCCATTGACCCCCATTGACTCCCATTGACCCCATTAATCCCCATTGACCCCCATTGACCCCATTAATCCCCATTGACCCCCATTGACCCCCATTGACCCCCATTGACCCCATTAATCCCCATTGACCCCCATTGACCCCCATTGACCCCATTGACCCCCATTGACTCCCATTGACCCCATTAATCCCCATTGACCCCCATTGACCCCCATTGACCCCCATTGACCCCATTGACTCCCATTGACCCCCATTGACCCCCATTGACCCCCATTGAACCCCATTCATCCCCATTGACTCCCATTGACCCCCATTGACCCCATTAATCCCCATTGATCCCCATTGACCCCCATTGATCCCCATTGACCCCCATTGACTCCCATTGAACCCCATTCATCCCCATTGACTCCCATTGACCCCCATTGACCCCCATTGACTCCCATTGACCCCATTAATCCCCATTGACCCCCATTGACCCCATTGACCCCCATTGACCCCCACTGACTCCCATTGACCCCCATTGACCCCATTGACCCCCATTGACTCCCACTGAAATGAATTGAGCCCCAGTGACCCCCCCCCCGTTCATCCCAGTTGCCCCTTTATTGTCTCCCAGTTCATCCCAGTGTCTCCCAGTTCAAACCAGTGACCCCCCAGTTCATTCCAGTTCATCCCAGTGACCCCTTTAACGTGTCCCAGTTCATCCCAGTTTATCCCAGTTCCCCCCAGTGCCCCATAGATCCCTCCCAGTTCATCCCAGTGACCCCCAGTCCCCCCATTTCATCCCAGTGACCCCTTTAATGTCTCCCAGTTCATCCCAGTTCAAACCAGTGACCCCCCCCAGTTCATCCCAGTTGCCTCTTTAATGTCTCCCACTTCATCCCAGTGCCCCATAGATCCCCCCAGTTCATCCCAGTTCATTCTAGTGACCCCCCAGTTCATCCCAGTTCATTCTAGTGACCCCCCAGTTCATCCCAGTTCATTCCAGTTCATCCCAGTGACCCCTTTAGTGTCTCCCAGTTCATCCCAGTGGCCCCTTTAATGTCTCCCAGTCCCCCCCAGTTCATCCCAGTGACCCCCCAGTTCATCTCAGTGTCTCCCAGTTCATCTCAGTGTCTCCCAGTTCATCCCAGTTCATCCCAGTGACCCCCCAGTTCATCCCAGTGCCCCCCCAGTTCATCCCAGTTCATCCCAGTGCCCCCCCAGTTCATCCCAGTTCATCCCAGTGACCCCCCAGTTCATCCCAGTTCATCCCAGTGACCCCCCCAGTTCCTCCCAGTTCATCCCAGTGCCCCCCCAGTTCATCCCAGTGCCCCCCCAGTTCATCCCAGTTCATCCCAGTTCATCCCAGTGACCCCCCCCAGTTCCTCCCAGTTCATCCCAGTGCCCCCCCAGTTCATCCCAGTTCCCCCCAGTGCCCCATAGATCCCCCCACTTCATCCCAGTGACCCCTCAATGTCTCCCAGTTCATCCCAGTTCATCCCAGTTCATCCCAGTTGCCCCTTTAATGTTTCCCAATTCATCCAGTTCATCCCAGTTCATCCCATTGACCCATTTCCCCCCTTGCCCCCCCAGACCCTGACGGGCAAAGAGATCGAGATCGACATCGAACCCACCGACAAGGTACGGAAGCCCCGCCCCTCGGGGCCCTTTGGCCACGCCCCCCGTGACCACACCCACCCTCCCTTGGCCACACGCCCCACCATAGCAGCCACACCCCCCACCCCCCATAACCCCCCCGTGGCCACACCCCCACCCCGTGGCCACACCCACCCCCTGGCCACACCCCCCCTCTGGCCACACCCCCCCACCCCCATGGCCACACCCCCATAGCCACACCCCCACCCTCGGGCCACACCCCCCCCACTCCAGTGGCCACACC
>NW_028116210.1:0-73097 GCF_964273445.1 Streptopelia decaocto
TCAAAGTCCCTTAAAAATTTTCCAATTTTTGTCCCAATTCTTCCCATTCCCATTGAAACTTTTCAAATCCCTCTCAAAATTGTTGAAATTCTCTTGAAGCTTTTAAAATTCTCTCTAGAATTTTCAAAATCCATGTCCACATATTTACAATTTCACGTCAAAAAATTGCTAAAATTCCAGTTGAAATTTTTTCAAAGTCCCTTAAAAATTTTCCAATTTTTGTCCCAATTCTTCCCATTCCCATTGAAACTTTTCAAATCCCTCTCAAAATTGTTGAAATTCTCTTGAAGCTTTTAAAATTCTCTCTAGAATTTTCAAAATCCATGGCCACATGTTTACAATTTCACGTCAAAAAATTGCTAAAATTCCAGTTGAAATTTTTTCAAAGTCCCTGAAAAATTTTCCAATTTTTGTCCCAATTCTTCCCATTCCCATTGAAACTTTTCAAATCCCTCTCACAATTGTTGAAATTCTCTTGAAGCTTTTAAAATTCTCTCTAGAATTTTCAAAATCCATGGCCACATGTTTACAATTTCACGTCAAAAAATGGCTAAAATTCCAGTTGAAATTTTTTCAAAGTCCCTTAAAAATTTTCCAATTTTTGTCCCAATTCTTCCCATTCCCATTGAAACTTTTCAAATCCCTCTCAAAATTGTTGAAATTCTCTTGAAGCTTTTAAAATTCTCTCTAGAATTTTCAAAATCCATGTCCACATGTTTACAATTTCTAGTCAAAAAATGGCTAAAATTCCAGTTGAAATTTTTTCAAAGTCCCTTAAAAGTTTTCCAATTTTTGTCCCAATTCTTCCCATTCCCATTGAAACTTTTCAAATCCCTCTCAAAATTGTTGAAATTCTCTTGAAGCTTTTAAAATTCTCTCTAGAATTTTCAAAATCCATGTCCACATGTTTACAATTTCACGTCAAAAAATGGCTAAAATTCCAGTTGAAATTTTTTCAAAGTCCCTTAAAAATTTTCCAATTTTTGTCCCAATTCTTCCCATTCCCATTGAAACTTTTCAAATCCCTCTCAAAATTGTTGAAATTCTGTTGAAGCTTTTAAAATTCTCTCTAGAATTTTCAAAATCCATGGCCACATGTTTACAATTTCACGTCAAAAAATGGCTAAAATTCCAGTTGAAATTTTTTCAAAGTCCCTTAAAAATTTTCCAATTTTTGTCCCAATTCTTCCCATTCCCATTGAAACTTTTCAAATCCCTCTCAAAATTGTTGAAATTCTCTTGAAGCTTTTAAAATTCTCTCTAGAATTTTCAAAATCCATGGCCACATGTTTACAATTTCTCGTCAAAAAAATGCTAAAATTCCAGTTGAAATTTTTTCAAAGTCCCTTAAAAATTTTCCAATTTTTGTCCCAATTCTTCCCATTCCCATTGAAACTTTTCAAATCCCTCTCAAAAGTGTTGAAATTCTCTTGAAGCTTTTAAAATTCTCTCTAGAATTTTCAAAATCCATGTCCACATGTTTACAATTTCACGTCAAAAAATTGCTAAAATTCCAGTTGAAATTTTTTCAAAGTCCCTGAAAAATTTTCCAATTTTTGTCCCAATTCTTCCCATTCCCATTGAAACTTTTCAAATCCCTCTCAAAAGTGTTGAAATTCTGTTGAAGCTTTTAAAATTCTCTGTAGAATTTTCAAAATCCATGTCCACATGTTTACAATTTCACATAAAAAAATTGCTAAAATTCCAGTTGAAATTTTTTCAAAGTCCCTTAAAAATTTTCCAATTTTTGTCCCAATTCTTCCCATTCCCATTGAAACTTTTCAAATCCCTCTCAAAATTGTTGAAATTCTCTTGAAGCTTTTAAAATTCTCTCTAGAATTTTCAAAATCCATGGCCACATGTTTACAATTTCATGTCAAAAAATGGCTAAAATTCCAGTTGAAATTTTTTCAAAGTCCCTTAAAAATTTTCCAATTTTTGTCCCAATTCTTCCCATTCCCATTGAAACTTTTCAAATCCCTCTCAAAATTGTTGAAATTCTCTTGAAGCTTTTAAAATTCTCTCTAGAATTTTCAAAATCCATGGCCACATGTTTACAATTTCACGTCAAAAAATGGCTAAAATTCCAGTTGAAATTTTTTCAAAGTCCCTTAAAAATTTTCCAATTTTTGTCCCAATTCTTCCCATTCCCATTGAAACTTTTCAAATCCCTCTCAAAATTGTTGAAATTCTCTTGAAGCTTTTAAAATTCTCTCTAGAATTTTCAAAATCCATGTCCACATGTTTACAATTTCACGTCAAAAAATTGCTAAAATTCCAGTTGAAATTTTTTCAAAGTCCCTGAAAAATTTTCCAAATTTTGTCCCAATTCTTCCCATTCCCATTGAAACTTTTCAAATCCCTCTCAAAATTGTTGAAATTCTCTTGAAGCTTTTAAAATTCTCTCTAGAATTTTCAAAATCCATGTCCACATGTTTACAATTTCACGTCAAAAAAATGCTAAAATTCCAGTTGAAATTTTTTCAAAGTCCCTTAAAAATTTTCCAATTTTTGTCCCAATTCTTCCCATTCCCATTGAAACTTTTCAAATCCCTCTCAAAATTGTTGAAATTCTGTTGAAGCTTTTAAAATTCTCTCTAGAATTTTCAAAATCCATGTCCACATGTTTACAATTTCACGTCAAAAAATGCTAAAATTCCAGTTGAAATTTTTTCAAAGTCCCTTAAAAATTTTCCAATTTTTGTCCCAATTCTTCCCATTCCCATTGAAACTTTTCAAATCCCTCTCAAAATTGTTGAAATTCTCTTGAAGCTTTTAAAATTCTCTCTAGAATTTTCAAAATCCATGTCCACATGTTTACAATTTCACGTCAAAAAATTGCTAAAATTCCAGTTGAAATTTTTTCAAAGTCCCTTAAAAATTTTCCAATTTTTGTCCCAATTCTTCCCATTCCCATTGAAACTTTTCAAATCCCTCTCAAAATTGTAGAATTTCTGTTAAAGCTTTTAAAATTCTCTCTAGAATTTTCAAAATCCATGTCCACATGTTTACAATTTCACATAAAAAAATTGCTAAAATTCCAGTTGAAATTTTTTCAAAGTCCCTTAAAAATTTTCCAATTTTTGTCCCAATTCTTCCCATTCCCATTGAAACTTTTCAAATCCCTCTCAAAATTGTTGAAATTCTCTTGAAGCTTTTAAAATTCTCTCTAGAATTTTCAAAATCCATGTCCACATGTTTACAATTTCACGTCAAAAAATGGCTAAAATTCCAGTTGAAATTTTTTCAAAGTCCCTTAAAAATTTTCCAATTTTTGTCCCAATTCTTCCCATTCCCATTGAAACTTTTCAAATCCCTCTCAAAATTGTTGAAATTCTCTTGAAGCTTTTAAAATTCTCTCTAGAATTTTCAAAATCCATGTCCACATGTTTACAATTTCACGTCAAAAAATGGCTAAAATTCCAGTTGAAATTTTTTCAAAGTCCCTTAAAAATTTTCCAATTTTTGTCCCAATTCTTCCCATTCCCATTGAAACTTTTCAAATCCCTCTCAAAATTGTTGAAATTCTCTTGAAGCTTTTAAAATTCTCTCTAGAATTTTCAAAATCCATGTCCACATGTTTACAATTTCACGTCAAAAAATGGCTAAAATTCCAGTTGAAATTTTTTCAAAGTCCCTTAAAAATTTTCCAATTTTTGTCCCAATTCTTCCCATTCCCATTGAAACTTTTCAAATCCCTCTCAAAATTGTTGACATTCTCTTGAAGCTTTTAAAATTCTCTCTAGAATTTTCAAAATCCATGTCCACATGTTTACAATTTCACGTCAAAAAATGGCTAAAATTCCAGTTGAAATGTTTTCAAAGTCCCTTAAAAATTTTCCAATTTTTGTCCCAATTCTTCCCATTCCCATTGAAACTTTTCAAATCCCTCTCAAAATTGTTGAAATTCTGTTGAAGCTTTTAAAATTCTCTCTAGAATTTTCAAAATCCATGTCCACATGTTTACAATTTAACGTAAAAAATTGCTAAAATTCCAGTTGAAATTTTTTCAAAGTCCCTTAAAAATTTTCCAATTTTTGTCCCAATTCTTCCCATTCCCATTGAAACTTTTCAAATCCCTCTCAAAATTGTTGAAATTCTCTTGAAGCTTTTAAAATTCTCTCTAGAATTTTCAAAATCCATGTCCACATGTTTACAATTTCACGTCAAAAAATGGCTAAAATTCCAGTTGAAATTTTTTCAAAGTCCCTGAAAAATTTTCCAATTTTTGTCCCAATTCTTCCCATTCCCATTGAAACTTTTCAAATCCCTCTCAAAAGTGTTGAAATTCTGTTGAAGCTTTTAAAATTCTCTGTAGAATTTTCAAAATCCATGTCCACATGTTTACAATTTCACATAAAAAAATTGCTAAAATTCCAGTTGAAATTTTTTCAAAGTCCCTTCAAAATTTTCCAATTTTTGTCCCAATTCTTCCCATTCCCATTGAAACTTTTCAAATCCCTCTCAAAATTGTTGAAATTCTGTTGAAGCTTTTAAAATTCTCTCTAGAATTTTCAAAATCCATGGCCACATGTTTACAATTTCACGTCAAAAAATGGCTAAAATTCCAGTTGACATTTTTTCAAAGTCCCTTAAAAATTTTCCAATTTTTGTCCCAATTCTTCCCATTCCCATTGAAACTTTTCAAATCCCTCTCAAAATTGTTGAAATTCTCTTGAAGCTTTTAAAATTCTCTCTAGAATTTTCAAAATCCATGTCCACATGTTTACAATTTCACATAAAAAAATGGCTAAAATTCCAGTTGAAATTTTTTCAAAGTCCCTTAAAAATTTTCCAATTTTTGTCCCAATTCTTCCCATTCCCATTGAAACTTTTCAAATCCCTCTCAAAATTGTTGAAATTCTCTTGAAGCTTTTAAAATTCTCTCTAGAATTTTCAAAATCCACTTCCACATGTTTACAATTTCACGTCAAAATGGCTAAAATTCCAGTTGAAATTTTTTCAAAGTCCCTGAAAAATTTTCCAATTTTTGTCCCAATTCTTCCCATTCCCATTGAAACTTTTCAAATCCCTCTCAAAATTGTTGAAATTCTCTTGAAGCTTTTAAAATTCTCTCTAGAATTTTCAAAATCCATGTCCACATGTTTACAATTTCACGTCAAAAAATTGCTAAAATTCCAGTTGAAATTTTTTCAAAGTCCCTTAAAAATTTTCCAATTTTTGTCCCAATTCTTCCCATTCCCATTGAAACTTTTCAAATCCCTCTCAAAATTGTTGAAATTCTCTTGAAGCTTTTAAAATTCTCTCTAGAATTTTCAAAATCCATGGCCACATGTTTACAATTTCACGTCAAAAAAATGCTAAAATTCCAGTTGAAATTTTTTCAAAGTCCCTTAAAAATTTTCCAATTTTTGTCCCAATTCTTCCCATTCCCATTGAAACTTTTCAAATCCCTCTCAAAATTGTTGAAATTTTGTTAAAGCTTTTAAAATTCTCTCTAGAATTTTCAAAATCCATGGCCACATGTTTACAATTTCACGTCAAAAAATGGCTAAAATTCCAGTTGAAATTTTTTCAAAGTCCCTTCAAAATTTTCCAATTTTTGTCCCAATTCTTCCCATTCCCATTGAAACTTTTCAAATCCCTCTCAAAATTGTTGAAATTCTGTTGAAGCTTTTAAAATTCTCTCTAGAATTTTCAAAATCCATGGCCACATGTTTACAATTTCACGTCAAAAAATGGCTAAAATTCCAGTTGACATTTTTTCAAAGTCCCTTAAAAATTTTCCAATTTTTGTCCCAATTCTTCCCATTCCCATTGAAACTTTTCAAATCCCTCTCAAAATTGTTGAAATTCTGTTGAAGCTTTTAAAATTCTCTCTAGAATTTTCAAAATCCATGTCCACATGTTTACAATTTCACATAAAAAAATGGCTAAAATTCCAGTTGAAATTTTTTCAAAGTCCCTTAAAAATTTTCCAATTTTTGTCCCAATTCTTCCCATTCCCATTGAAACTTTTCAAATCCCTCTCAAAATTGTTGAAATTCTCTTGAAGCTTTTAAAATTCTCTCTAGAATTTTCAAAATCCACTTCCACATGTTTACAATTTCACGTCAAAATGGCTAAAATTCCAGTTGAAATTTTTTCAAAGTCCCTGAAAAATTTTCCAATTTTTGTCCCAATTCTTCCCATTCCCATTGAAACTTTTCAAATCCCTCTCAAAATTGTTGAAATTCTCTTGAAGCTTTTAAAATTCTCTCTAGAATTTTCAAAATCCATGTCCACATGTTTACAATTTCACGTCAAAAAATTGCTAAAATTCCAGTTGAAATTTTTTCAAAGTCCCTTAAAAATTTTCCAATTTTTGTCCCAATTCTTCCCATTCCCATTGAAACTTTTCAAATCCCTCTCAAAATTGTTGAAATTCTCTTGAAGCTTTTAAAATTCTCTCTAGAATTTTCAAAATCCATGGCCACATGTTTACAATTTCACGTCAAAAAAATGCTAAAATTCCAGTTGAAATTTTTTCAAAGTCCCTTAAAAATTTTCCAATTTTTGTCCCAGTTCTTCCCATTCCCATTGAAACTTTTCAAATCCCTCTCAAAACTGTTGAAATTCTGTTGAAGCTTTTAAAATTCTCTCTAGAATTTTCAAAATCCATGTCCACATGTTTACAATTTCACGTCAAAAAATTGCTAAAATTCCAGTTGAAATTTTTTCAAAGTCCCTTAAAAATTTTCCAATTTTTGTCCCAATTCTTCCCATTCCCATTGAAACTTTTCAAATCCCTCTCAAAATTGTTGAAATTTTGTTAAAGCTTTTAAAATTCTCTCTAGAATTTTCAAAATCCATGGCCACATGTTTACAATTTCACGTCAAAAAATGGCTAAAATTCCAGTTGAAATTTTTTCAAAGTCCCTTCAAAATTTTCCAATTTTTGTCCCAATTCTTCCCATTCCCATTGAAACTTTTCAAATCCCTCTCAAAATTGTTGAAATTCTCTTGAAGCTTTTAAAATTCTCTCTAGAATTTTCAAAATCCATGTCCACATGTTTACAATTTCACGTCAAAAAATGGCTAAAATTCCAGTTGACATTTTTTCAAAGTCCCTTAAAAATTTTCCAATTTTTGTCCCAATTCTTCCCATTCCCATTGAAACTTTTCAAATCCCTCTCAAAATTGTTGAAATTCTCTTGAAGCTTTTAAAATTCTCTCTAGAATTTTCAAAATCCATGTCCACATGTTTACAATTTCACGTAAAAAAAATGCTAAAATTCCAGTTGAAATTTTTTCCAAGTCCCTTAAAAATTTTCCAATTTTTGTCCCAATTCTTCCCATTCCCATTGAAACTTTTCAAATCCCTCTCAAAATTGTTGAAATTCTCTTGAAGCTTTTAAAATTCTCTCTAGAATTTTCAAAATCCATGGCCACATGTTTACAATTTCACGTCAAAAAATGGCTAAAATTCCAGTTGAAATTTTTTCAAAGTCCCTTAAAAATTTTCCAATTTTTGTCCCAATTCTTCCCATTCCCATTGAAACTTTTCAAATCCCTCTCAAAACTGTTGAAATTCTCTTGAAGCTTTTAAAATTCTCTCTAGAATTTTCAAAATCCATGTCCACATGTTTACAATTTCACGTCAAAATTGCTAAAATTCCAGTTGAAATTTTTTCAAAGTCCCTTAAAAATTTTCCAATTTTTGTCCCAGTTCTTCCCATTCCCATTGAAACTTTTCAAATCCCTCTCAAAACTGTTGAAATTCTGTTGAAGCTTTTAAAATTCTCTCTAGAATTTTCAAAATCCATGTCCACATGTTTACAATTTCACGTAACAAAATGGCTAAAATCCCAGTTGCAATTTTTTCAAAGTCCCTTAAAAATTTTCCAATTTTTGTCCCAATTCTTCCCATTCCCATTGAAACTTTTCAAATCCCTCTCAAAATTGTTGAAATTTTGTTAAAGCTTTTAAAATTCTCTCTAGAATTTTCAAAATCCATGTCCACATGTTTACAATTTCACGTCAAAAAATGGCTAAAATTCCAGTTGAAATTTTTTCAAAGTCCCTTAAAAATTTTCCAATTTTTGTCCCAATTCTTCCCATTCCCATTGAAACTTTTCAAATCCCTCTCAAAATTGTTGAAATTCTCTTGAAGCTTTTAAAATTCTCTCTAGAATTTTCAAAATCCATGGCCACATGTTTACAATTTCACGTCAAAAAATGGCTAAAATTCCAGTTGAAATTTTTTCAAAGTCCCTTAAAAATTTTCCAATTTTTGTCCCAATTCTTCCCATTCCCATTGAAACTTTTCAAATCCCTCTCAAAATTGTTGAAATTCTCTTGAAGCTTTTAAAATTCTCTCTAGAATTTTCAAAATCCATGGCCACATTTTTACAATTTCACGTCAAAAAATGGCTAAAATTCCAGTGGAAATTTTTTCAAAGTCCCTTCAAAATTTTCCAATTTTTGTCCCAATTCTTCCCATTCCCATTGAAACTTTTCAAATCCCTCTCAAAATTGTTGAAATTCTCTTGAAGCTTTTAAAATTCTCTCTAGAATTTTCAAAATCCATGTCCACATGTTTACAATTTCACGTAAAAAAAATGCTAAAATTCCAGTTGAAATTTTTTCCAAGTCCCTTAAAAATTTTCCAATTTTTGTCCCAATTCTTCCCATTCCCATTGAAACTTTTCAAATCCCTCTCAAAATTGTTGAAATTCTCTTGAAGCTTTTAAAATTCTCTCTAGAATTTTCAAAATCCACTTCAACATGTTTACAATTTCTCGTCAAAAAATGGCTAAAATTCCAGTTGAAATTTTTTCAAAGTCCCTTAAAAATTTTCCAATTTTTGTCCCAATTCTTCCCATTCCCATTGAAACTTTTCAAATCCCTCTCAAAATTGTTGAAATTCTCTTGAAGCTTTTAAAATTCTCTCTAGAATTTTCAAAATCCATGTCCACATGTTTACAATTTCACGTCAAAAAATGGCTAAAATTCCAGTTGAAATTTTTTCAAAGTCCCTTAAAAATTTTCCAATTTTTGTCCCAATTCTTCCCATTCCCATTGAAACTTTTCAAATCCCTCTCAAAATTGTTGAAATTCTCTTGAAGCTTTTAAAATTCTCTCTAGAATTTTCAAAATCCACTTCCACATGTTTACAATTTCACGTCAAAAAATTGCTAAAATTCCAGTTGAAATTTTTTCAAAGTCCCTTAAAAATTTTCCAATTTTTGTCCCAATTCTTCCCATTCCCATTGAAACTTTTCAAATCCCTCTCAAAATTGTTGAAATTCTCTTGAAGCTTTTAAAATTCTCTCTAGAATTTTCAAAATCCATGGCCACATGTTTACAATTTCACGTCAAAAAATGGCTAAAATTCCAGTTGAAATTTTTTCAAAGTCCCTTCAAAATTTACCAATTTTTGTCCCAATTCTTCCCATTCCCATTGAAACTTTTCAAATCCCTCTCAAAATTGTTGAAATTCTCTTGAATCTTTTAAAATTCTCTCTAGAATTTTCAAAATCCATGTCCACATGTTTACAATTTCACGTCAAAAAATGGCTAAAATTCCAGTTGAAATTTTTTCAAAGTCCCTTAAAAATTTTCCAATTTTTGTCCCAATTCTTCCCATTCCCATTGAAACTTTTCAAATCCCTCTCAAAATTGTTGAAATTCTCTTGAAGCTTTTAAAATTCTCTCTAGAATTTTCAAAATCCATGTCCACATGTTTACAATTTCACGTCAAAAAATGGCTAAAATTCCAGTTGAAATTTTTTCAAAGTCCCTTAAAAATTTTCCAATTTTTGTCCCAATTCTTCCCATTCCCATTGAAACTTTTCAAATCCCTCTCAAAATTGTTGAAATTCTCTTGAAGCTTTTAAAATTCTCTCTAGAATTTTCAAAATCCATGTCCACATGTTTACAATTTCACGTAAAAAAATGCTAAAATTCCAGTTGAAATTTTTTCAAAGTCCCTTAAAAATTTTCCCATTTTTGTCCCAATTCTTCCCATTCCCATTGAAACTTTTCAAATCCCTCTCAAAATTGTTGAAATTCTCTTGAAGCTTTTAAAATTCTCTCTAGAATTTTCAAAATCCATGGCCACATGTTTACAATTTCACGTCAAAAAATGGCTAAAATTCCAGTTGAAATCTTTTCAAAGTCCCTTAAAAATTTTCCAATTTTTGTCCCAATTCTTCCCATTCCCATTGAAACTTTTCAAATCCCTCTCAAAATTGTTGAAATTCTCTTGAAGCTTTTAAAATTCTCTCTAGAATTTTCAAAATCCATGGCCACATGTTTACAATTTCACGTCAAAAAATGGCTAAAATTCCAGTTGAAATTTTTTCAAAGTCCCTGAAAAATTTTCCAATTTTTGTCCCAATTCTTCCCATTCCCATTGAAACTTTTCAAATCCCTCTCAAAATTGTGGAAATTCTGTTGAAGCTTTTAAAATTCTCTCTAGAATTTTCAAAATCCATGGCCACATGTTTACAATTTCACGTCAAAAAATTGCTAAAATTCCAGTTGAAATTTTTTCAAAGTCCCTTAAAAATTTTCCAATTTTTGTCCCAATTCTTCCCATTCCCATTGAAACTTTTCAAATCCCTCTCAAAATTGTTGAAATTCTCTTGAAGCTTTAAAAATTCTCTCTAGAATTTTCAAAATCCATGGCCACATGTTTACAATTTCACGTCAAAAAATGGCTAAAATTCCAGTTGAAATTTTTTCAAAGTCCCTTAAAAATTTTCCAATTTTTGTCCCAATTCTTCCCATTCCCATTGAAACTTTTCAAATCCCTCTCAAAATTGTTGAAATTCTCTTGAAGCTTTTAAAATTCTCTCTAGAATTTTCAAAATCCATGGCCACATGTTTACAATTTCACGTCAAAAAATGGCTAAAATTCCAGTTGAAATTTTTTCAAAGTCCCTTAAAAATTTTCCAATTTTTGTCCCAATTCTTCCCATTCCCGTAGAAACTTTTCAAATCCCTCTCAAAATTGTTGAAATTCTGTTGAATCTTTTAAAATTCTCTCTAGAATTTTCAAAATCCATGTCCACATGTTTACAATTTCATGTCAAAAAATGGCTAAAATTCCAGTTGAAACTTTTTCAAAGTCCCTTAAAAATTTTCCAATTTTTGTCCCAATTCTTCCCATTCCCATTGAAACTTTTCAAATCCCTCTCAAAAGTGTTGAAATTCTCTTGAAGCTTTTAAAATTCTCTCTAGAATTTTCAAAATCCATGTCCACATGTTTACAATTTCACGTCAAAAAATGGCTAAAATTCCAGTTGAAATTTTTTCAAAGTCCCTTAAAAATTTTCCAATTTTTGTCCCAATTCTTCCCATTCCCATTGAAACTTTTCAAATCCCTCTCAAAATTGTTGAAATTCTGTTAAAGCTTTTAAAATTCTCTCTAGAATTTTCAAAATCCATGTCCACATGTTTACAATTTCACATAAAAAATGGCTAAAATTCCAGTTGAAATTTTTTCAAAGTCCCTTAAAAATTTTCCAATTTTTGTCCCAATTCTTCCCATTCCCATTGAAACTTTTCAAATCCCTCTCAAAATTGTGGAAATTCTGTTGAAGCTTTTAAAATTCTCTCTAGAATTTTCAAAATCCATGGCCACATGTTTACAATTTCACGTCAAAAAATTGCTAAAATTCCAGTTGAAATTTTTTCAAAGTCCCTTAAAAATTTTCCAATTTTTGTCCCAATTCTTCCCATTCCCATTGAAACTTTTCAAATCCCTCTCAAAATTGTTGAAATTCTCTTGAAGCTTTAAAAATTCTCTCTAGAATTTTCAAAATCCATGGCCACATGTTTACAATTTCACGTCAAAAAATGGCTAAAATTCCAGTTGAAATTTTTTCAAAGTCCCTTAAAAATTTTCCAATTTTTGTCCCAATTCTTCCCATTCCCATTGAAACTTTTCAAATCCCTCTCAAAATTGTAGAAATTCTGTTAAAGCTTTTAAAATTCTCTCTAGAATTTTCAAAATCCATGTCCACATGTTTACAATTTCGCATAAAAAATGGCTAAAATTCCAGTTGAAACTTTTTCAAAGTCCCTTAAAAATTTTCCAATTTTTGTCCCAATTCTTCCCATTCCCATTGAAACTTTTCAAATCCCTCTCAAAATTGCTGAAATTCTCTTGAAGCTTTTAAAATTCTCTCTAGAATTTTCAAAATCCATGTCCACATGTTCACAATTTCACGTCAAAAAATTGCTAAAATTCCAGTTGCAATTTTTTCAAAGTCCCTTAAAAATTTCCAATTTTTGTCCCAATTCTTCCCATTCCCATTGAAACTTTTCAAATCCCTCTCAAAATTGTTGAAATTCTCTTGAAGCTTTTAAAATTCTCTCTAGAATTTTCAAAATCCATGGCCACATGTTTACAATTTCACGTCAAAAAATGGCTAAAATTCCAGTTGAAATTTTTTCAAAGTCCCTTAAAAATTTTCCAATTTTTGTCCCAATTCTTCCCATTCCCATTGAAACTTTTCAAATCCCTCTCAAAATTGTTGAAATTCTCTTGAAGCTTTTAAAATTCTCTCTAGAATTTTCAAAATCCATGGCCACATATTTACAATTTCATGTCAAAAAATTGCTAAAATTCCAGTTGAAATTTTTTCAAAGTCCCTTAAAAATTTTCCAATTTTTGTCCCAATTCTTCCCATTCCCATTGAAACTTTTCAAATCCCTCTCAAAATTGTTGAAATTCTCTTGAAGCTTTTAAAATTCTCTCTAGAATTTTCAAAATCCATGTCCACATGTTTACAATTTCACGTCAAAAAATGGCTAAAATTCCAGTTGAAATTTTTTCAAAGTCCCTTAAAAATTTTCCAATTTTAGTCCCAATTCTTCCCATTCCCATTGAAACTTTTCAAATCCCTCTCCAAATTGTTGAAATTCTGTTGAAGCTTTTAAAATTCTCTCTAGAATTTTCAAAATCCATGGCCACATGTTTACAATTTCACGTCAAAAAATGGCTAAAATTCCAGTTGAAATTTTTTCAAAGTCCCTTAAAAATTTTCCAATTTTTGTCCCAATTCTTCCCATTCCCATTGAAACTTTTCAAATCCCTCTCAAAATTGTTGAAATTCTCTTGAAGCTTTTAAAATTCTCTCTAGAATTTTCAAAATCCATGGCCACATGTTTACAATTTCACGTCAAAAAATGGCTAAAATTCCAGTTGAAATTTTTTCAAAGTCCCTTAAAAATTTTCCAATTTTTGTCCCAATTCTTCCCATTCCCATTGAAACTTTTCAAATCCCTCTCAAAATTGTTGAAATTCTCTTGAAGCTTTTAAAATTCTCTCTAGAATTTTCAAAATCCATGGCCACATGTTTACAATTTCACGTCAAAAAATGGCTAAAATTCCAGTTGAAATTTTTTCAAAGTCCCTTAAAAATTTTCCAATTTTTGTCCCAATTCTTCCCATTCCCATTGAAACTTTTCAAATCCCTCTCAAAATTGTTGAAATTCTGTTGAAGCTTTTAAAATTCTCTCTAGAATTTTCAAAATCCATGGCCACATGTTTACAATTTCACATAAAAAAATGGCTAAAATTCCAGTTGAAATTTTTTCAAAGTCCCTTAAAAATTTTCCAATTTTTGTCCCAATTCTTCCCATTCCCATTGAAACTTTTCAAATCCCTCTCAAAATTGTTGAAATTCTCTTGAAGCTTTTAAAATTCTCTCTAGAATTTTCAAAATCCATGTCCACATGTTTACAATTTCACGTCAAAAAATGGCTAAAATTCCAGTTGAAATTTTTTCAAAGTCCCTTAAAAATTTTCCAATTTTTGTCCCAATTCTTCCCATTCCCATTGAAACTTTTCAAATACCTCTCAAAATTGTAGAAATTCTGTTGAAGCTTTTAAAATTCTCTCTAGAATTTTCAAAATCCATGTCCACATGTTTACAATTTCACATAAAAAAATGGCTAAAATTCCAGTTGAAATTTTTTCAAAGTCCCTTAAAAATTTTCCAATTTTTGTCCCAATTCTTCCCATTCCCATTGAAACTTTTCAAATCCCTCTCAAAATTGTTGAAATTCTCTTGAAGCTTTTAAAATTCTCTCTAGAATTTTCAAAATCCATGGCCACATGTTTACAATTTCACATAAAAAAATGGCTAAAATTCCAGTTGAAATTTTTTCAAAGTCCCTTAAAAATTTTCCAATTTTTGTCCCAATTCTTCCCATTCCCATTGAAACTTCTCAAATCCCTCTCAAAATTGTTGAAATTCTCTTGAAGCTTTTAAAATTCTCTCTAGAATTTTCAAAATCCATGGCCACATGTTTACAATTTCACTTAAAAAAATAGCTAAAATTCCAGTTGAAATTTTTTCAAAGTCCCTTAAAAATTTTCCAATTTTTGTCCCAATTCTTCCCATTCCCATTGAAACTTTTCAAATCCCTCTCAAAATTGTTGAAATTCTGTTGAAGCTTTTAAAATTCTCTCTAGAATTTTCAAAATCCATGGCCACATGTTTACAATTTCACGTCAAAAAATGGCTAAAATTCCAGTTGAAATTTTTTCAAAGTCCCTTAAAAATTTTCCAATTTTTGTCCCAATTCTTCCCATTCCCATTGAAACTTTTCAAATCCCTCTCAAAATTGTTGAAATTCTCTTGAAGCTTTTAAAATTCTCTCTAGAATTTTCAAAATCCATGTCCACATGTTTACAATTTCACTTAAAAAAATGGCTAAAATTCCAGTTGAAATTTTTTCAAAGTCCCTTAAAAATTTTCCAATTTTTGTCCCAATTCTTCCCATTCCCATTGAAACTTTTCAAATCCCTCTCAAAATTGTTGAAATTCTCTTGAAGCTTTTAAAATTCTCTCTAGAATTTTCAAAATCCATGGCCACATGTTTACAATTTCATGTCAAAAAATTGCTAAAATTCCAGTTGAAATTTTTTCAAAGTCCCTTAAAAATTTTCCAATTTTTGTCCCAATTCTTCCCATTCCCATTGAAACTTTTCAAATCCCTCTCAAAATTGTTGAAATTCTCTTGAAGCTTTTAAAATTCTCTCTAGAATTTTCAAAATCCATGTCCACATGTTTACAATTTCACGTCAAAAAATGGCTAAAATTCCAGTTGAAATTTTTTCAAAGTCCCTTAAAAATTTTCCAATTTTTGTCCCAATTCTTCCCATTCCCATTGAAACTTTTCAAATCCCTCTCAAAATTGTTGAAATTCTCTTGAAGCTTTTAAAATTCTCTCTAGAATTTTCAAAATCCATGGCCACATGTTTACAATTTCACGTCAAAAAATGGCTAAAATTCCAGTTGAAATTTTTTCAAAGTCCCTTAAAAATTTTCCAATTTTTGTCCCAATTCTTCCCATTCCCATTGAAACTTTTCAAATCCCTCTCAAAATTGTTGAAATTCTGTTGAAGCTTTTAAAATTCTCTCTAGAATTTTCAAAATCCATGGCCACATGTTTACAATTTCACGTCAAAAAATGGCTAAAATTCCAGTTGAAATTTTTTCAAAGTCCCTTAAAAATTTTCCAATTTTTGTCCCAATTCTTCCCATTCCCATTGAAACTTTTCAAATCCCTCTCAAAATTGTTGAAATTCTCTTGAAGCTTTTAAAATTCTCTCTAGAATTTTCAAAATCCATGGCCACATGTTTACAATTTCACGTCAAAAAATGGCTAAAATTCCAGTTGAAATTTTTTCAAAGTCCCTTAAAAATTTTCCAATTTTTGTCCCAATTCTTCCCATTCCCATTGAAACTTTTCAAATCCCTCTCAAAATTGTTGAAATTCTCTTGAAGCTTTTAAAATTCTCTCTAGAATTTTCAAAATCCATGTCCACATGTTTACAATTTCACATAAAAAAATGGCTAAAATTCCAGTTGAAATTTTTTCAAAGTCCCTTAAAAATTTTCCAATTTTTGTCCCAATTCTTCCCATTCCCATTGAAACTTTTCAAATCCCTCTCAAAATTGTTGAAATTCTCTTGAAGCTTTTAAAATTCTCTCTAGAATTTTCAAAATCCATGTCCACATGTTTACAATTTCACGTCAAAAAATGGCTAAAATTCCAGTTGAAATTTTTTCAAAGTCCCTTAAAAATTTTCCAATTTTTGTCCCAATTCTTCCCATTCCCATTGAAACTTTTCAAATCCCTCTCAAAATTGTTGAAATTCTGTTAAAGCTTTTAAAATTCTCTCTAGAATTTTCAAAATCCATGTCCACATGTTTACAATTTCACGTCAAAAAATGGCTAAAATTCCAGTTGAAATTTTTTCAAAGTCCCTTAAAAATTTTCCAATTTTTGTCCCAATTCTTCCCATTCCCATTGAAACTTTTCAAATCCCTCTCAAAATTGTTGAAATTCTCTTGAAGCTTTTAAAATTCTCTCTAGAATTTTCAAAATCCATGTCCACATGTTTACAATTTCACTTAAAAAAATGGCTAAAATTCCAGTTGAAATTTTTTCAAAGTCCCTTAAAAATTTTCCAATTTTTGTCCCAATTCTTCCCATTCCCATTGAAACTTTTCAAATCCCTCTCAAAATTGTTGAAATTCTCTTGAAGCTTTTAAAATTCTCTCTAGAATTTTCAAAAACCATGGCCACATGTTTACAATTTCACATTAAAAAATGGCTAAAATTCCAGTTGAAATTTTTTCAAAGTCCCTTAAAAATTTTCCAATTTTTGTCCCAATTCTTCCCATTCCCATTGAAACTTTTCAAATCCCTCTCAAAATTGTTGAAATTCTGTTGAAGCTTTTAAAATTCTCTCTAGAATTTTCAAAATCCATGTCCACATGTTTACAATTTCATGTCAAAAAATTGCTAAAATTCCAGTTGAAATTTTTTCAAAGTCCCTTAAAAATTTTCCAATTTTTGTCCCAATTCTTCCCATTCCCATTGAAACTTTTCAAATCCCTCTCAAAATTGTTGAAATTCTCTTGAAGCTTTTAAAATTCTCTCTAGAATTTTCAAAATCCATGCCCACATGTTTACAATTTCACTTAAAAAAATGGCTAAAATTCCAGTTGAAATTTTTTCAAAGTCCCTTAAAAATTTTCCAATTTTTGTCCCAATTCTTCCCATTCCCATTGAAACTTCTCAAATCCCTCTCAAAATTGTTGAAATTCTCTTGAAGCTTTTAAAATTCTCTCTAGAATTTTCAAAATCCATGGCCACATGTTTACAATTTCACTTAAAAAAATGGCTAAAATTCCAGTTGAAATTTTTTCAAAGTCCCTTAAAAATTTTCCAATTTTTGTCCCAATTCTTCCCATTCCCATTGAAACTTTTCAAATCCCTCTCAAAATTGTTGAAATTCTCTTGAAGCTTTTAAAATTCTCTCTAGAATTTTCAAAATCCATGGCCACATGTTTACAATTTCATGTCAAAAAATTGCTAAAATTCCAGTTGAAATTTTTTCAAAGTCCCTTAAAAATTTTCCAATTTTTGTCCCAATTCTTCCCATTCCCATTGAAACTTTTCAAATCCCTCTCAAAATTGTTGAAATTCTCTTGAAGCTTTTAAAATTCTCTCTAGAATTTTCAAAATCCATGTCCACATGTTTACAATTTCACGTCAAAAAATGGCTAAAATTCCAGTTGAAATTTTTTCAAAGTCCCTTAAAAATTTTCCAATTTTTGTCCCAATTCTTCCCATTCCCATTGAAACTTTTCAAATCCCTCTCCAAATTGTTGAAATTCTGTTGAAGCTTTTAAAATTCTCTCTAGAATTTTCAAAATCCATGTCCACATGTTTACAATTTCACGTCAAAAAATGGCTAAAATTCCAGTTGAAATTTTTCAAAGTCCCTTAAAAATTTTCCAATTTTTGTCCCAATTCTTCCCATTCCCATTGAAACTTTTCAAATCCCTCTCAAAATTGTTGAAATTCTCTTGAAGCTTTTAAAATTCTCTCTAGAATTTTCAAAATCCATGGCCACATGTTTACAATTTCACGTCAAAAAATGGCTAAAATTCCAGTTGAAATTTTTTCAAAGTCCCTTAAAAATTTTCCAATTTTTGTCCCAATTCTTCCCATTCCCATTGAAACTTTTCAAATCCCTCTCAAAATTGTTGAAATTCTCTTGAAGCTTTTAAAATTCTCTCTAGAATTTTCAAAATCCATGGCCACATGTTTACAATTTCACTTAAAAAAATGGCTAAAATTCCAGTTGAAATTTTTTCAAAGTCCCTTAAAAATTTTCCAATTTTTGTCCCAATTCTTCCCATTCCCATTGAAACTTTTCAAATCCCTCTCAAAATTGTTGAAATTCTGTTGAAGCTTTTAAAATTCTCTCTAGAATTTTCAAAATCCATGTCCACATGTTTACAATTTCACTTAAAAAAATGGCTAAAATTCCAGTTGAAATTTTTTCAAAGTCCCTTAAAAATTTTCCAATTTTTGTCCCAATTCTTCCCATTCCCATTGAAACTTTTCAAATCCCTCTCAAAATTGTTGAAATTCTGTTGAAGCTTTTAAAATTCTCTCTAGAATTTTCAAAATCCATGTCCACATGTTTACAATTTCACGTCAAAAAATGGCTAAAATTCCAGTTGAAATTTTTTCAAAGTCCCTTAAAAATTTTCCAATTTTTGTCCCAATTCTTCCCATTCCCATTGAAACTTTTCAAATCCCTCTCAAAATTGTTGAAATTCTCTTGAAGCTTTTAAAATTCTCTCTAGAATTTTCAAAATCCATGTCCACATGTTTACAATTTCACATAAAAAAATGGCTAAAATTCCAGTTGAAATTTTTTCAAAGTCCCTTAAAAATTTTCCAATTTTTGTCCCAATTCTTCCCATTCCCATTGAAACTTTTCAAATCCCTCTCAAAATTGTTGAAATTCTCTTGAAGCTTTTAAAATTCTCTCTAGAATTTTCAAAATCCATGTCCACATGTTTACAATTTCACGTCAAAAAATGGCTAAAATTCCAGTTGAAATTTTTTCAAAGTCCCTTAAAAATTTTCCAATTTTTGTCCCAATTCTTCCCATTCCCATTGAAACTTTTCAAATCCCTCTCAAAATTGTTGAAATTCTCTTGAAGCTTTTAAAATTCTCTCTAGAATTTTCAAAATCCATGGCCACATGTTTACAATTTCACATTAAAAAATGGCTAAAATTCCAGTTGAAATTTTTTCAAAGTCCCTTAAAAATTTTCCAATTTTTGTCCCAATTCTTCCCATTCCCATTGAAACTTTTCAAATCCCTCTCAAAATTGTAGAATTTCTGTTGAAGCTTTTAAAATTCTCTCTAGAATTTTCAAAATCCATGTCCACATGTTTACAATTTCACATAAAAAAATGGCTAAAATTCCAGTTGAAATTTTTTCAAAGTCCCTTAAAAATTTTCCAATTTTTGTCCCAATTCTTCCCATTCCCATTGAAACTTTTCAAATCCCTCTCAAAATTGTTGAAATTCTCTTGAAGCTTTTAAAATTCTCTCTAGAATTTTCAAAATCCATGTCCACATGTTTACAATTTCACGTCAAAAAATGGCTAAAATTCCAGTTGAAATTTTTTCAAAGTCCCTTAAAAATTTTCCAATTTTTGTCCCAATTCTTCCCATTCCCATTGAAACTTTTCAAATCCCTCTGAAAATTGTTGAAATTCTCTTGAAGCTTTTAAAATTCTCTCTAGAATTTTCAAAATCCATGGCCACATGTTTACAATTTCACGTCAAAAAATGGCTAAAATTCCAGTTGAAATTTTTTCAAAGTCCCTTAAAAATTTTCCAATTTTTGTCCCAATTCTTCCCATTCCCATTGAAACTTTTCAAATCCCTCTCAAAATTGTTGAAATTCTCTTGAAGCTTTTAAAATTCTCTCTAGAATTTTCAAAATCCATGTCCACATGTTTACAATTTCACGTCAAAAAATGGCTAAAATTCCAGTTGATATTTTTTCAAAGTCCCTTAAAAATTTTCCAATTTTTGTCCCAATTCTTCCCATTCCCATTGAAACTTTTCAAATCCCTCTCAAAATTGTTGAAATTCTGTTGAATCTTTTAAAATTCTCTCTAGAATTTTCAAAATCCATGTCCACATGTTTACAATTTCACGTCAAAAAAATGCTAAAATTCCAGTTGAAATTTTTTCAAAGTCCCTTAAAAATTTTCCAATTTTTGTCCCAATTCTTCCCATTCCCATTGAAACTTTTCAAATCCCTCTCAAAATTGTTGAAATTCTGTTGAAGCTTTTAAAATTCTCTCTAGAATTTTCAAAATCCATGGCCACATGTTTACAATTTCACGTCAAAAAATGGCTAAAATTCCAGTTGAAATTTTTTCAAAGTCCCTTAAAAATTTTCCAATTTTTGTCCCAATTCTTCCCATTCCCATTGAAACTTCTCAAATCCCTCTCAAAATTGTTGAAATTCTCTTGAAGCTTTTAAAATTCTCTCTAGAATTTTCAAAATCCATGGCCACATGTTTACAATTTCATGTCAAAAAATGGCTAAAATTCCAGTTGAAACTTTTTCAAAGTCCCTTAAAAATTTTCCAATTTTTGTCCCAATTCTTCCCATTCCCATTGAAACTTTTCAAATCCCTCTCCAAATTGTTGAAATTCTCTTGAAGCTTTTAAAATTCTCTCTAGAATTTTCAAAATCCATGTCCACATGTTTACAATTTCACTTAAAAAAATGGCTAAAATTCCAGTTGAAATTTTTTCAAAGTCCCTTAAAAATTTTCCAATTTTTGTCCCAATTCTTCCCATTCCCATTGAAACTTCTCAAATCCCTCTCAAAATTGTTGAAATTCTCTTGAAGCTTTTAAAATTCTCTCTAGAATTTTCAAAATCCATGGCCACATGTTTACAATTTCACGTCAAAAAATGGCTAAAATTCCAGTTGAAATTTTTTCAAAGTCCCTTAAAAATTTTCCAATTTTTGTCCCAATTCTTCCCATTCCCATTGAAACTTTTCAAATCCCTCTCAAAATTGTTGAAATTCTCTTGAAGCTTTTAAAATTCTCTCTAGAATTTTCAAAATCCATGGCCACATGTTTACAATTTCACTTAAAAAAATGGCTAAAATTCCAGTTGAAATTTTTTCAAAGTCCCTTAAAAATTTTCCAATTTTTGTCCCAATTCTTCCCATTCCCATTGAAACTTTTCAAATCCCTCTCAAAATTGTTGAAATTCTGTTGAAGCTTTTAAAATTCTCTCTAGAATTTTCAAAATCCATGTCCACATGTTTACAATTTCACGTCAAAAAATGGCTAAAATTCCAGTTGAAATTTTTTCAAAGTCCCTTAAAAATTTTCCAATTTTTGTCCCAATTCTTCCCATTCCCATTGAAACTTTTCAAATCCCTCTCAAAATTGTTGAAATTCTCTTGAAGCTTTTAAAATTCTCTCTAGAATTTTCAAAATCCATGTCCACATGTTTACAATTTCACATAAAAAAATGGCTAAAATTCCAGTTGAAATTTTTTCAAAGTCCCTTAAAAATTTTCCAATTTTTGTCCCAATTCTTCCCATTCCCATTGAAACTTTTCAAATCCCTCTCAAAATTGTTGAAATTCTCTTGAAGCTTTTAAAATTCTCTCTAGAATTTTCAAAATCCATGTCCACATGTTTACAATTTCACGTCAAAAAATGGCTAAAATTCCAGTTGAAATTTTTTCAAAGTCCCTTAAAAATTTTCCAATTTTTGTCCCAATTCTTCCCATTCCCATTGAAACTTTTCAAATCCCTCTCAAAATTGTTGAAATTCTCTTGAAGCTTTTAAAATTCTCTCTAGAATTTTCAAAATCCATGGCCACATGTTTACAATTTCACATAAAAAAATGGCTAAAATTCCAGTTGAAATTTTTTCAAAGTCCCTTAAAAATTTTCCAATTTTTGTCCCAATTCTTCCCATTCCCATTGAAACTTTTCAAATCCCTCTCAAAATTGTTGAAATTCTCTTGAAGCTTTTAAAATTCTCTCTAGAATTTTCAAAATCCATGGCCACATGTTTACAATTTCACGTCAAAAAATGGCTAAAATTCCAGTTGAAATTTTTTCAAAGTCCCTTAAAAATTTTCCAATTTTTGTCCCAATTCTTCCCATTCCCATTGAAACTTTTCAAATCCCTCTCAAAATTGTTGAAATTCTCTTGAAGCTTTTAAAATTCTCTCTAGAATTTTCAAAATCCATGTCCACATGTTTACAATTTCACGTCAAAAAATGGCTAAAATTCCAGTTGATATTTTTTCAAAGTCCCTTAAAAATTTTCCAATTTTTGTCCCAATTCTTCCCATTCCCATTGAAACTTTTCAAATCCCTCTCAAAATTGTTGAAATTCTGTTGAATCTTTTAAAATTCTCTCTAGAATTTTCAAAATCCATGTCCACATGTTTACAATTTCACGTCAAAAAAATGCTAAAATTCCAGTTGAAATTTTTTCAAAGTCCCTTAAAAATTTTCCAATTTTTGTCCCAATTCTTCCCATTCCCATTGAAACTTTTCAAATCCCTCTCAAAATTGTTGAAATTCTGTTGAAGCTTTTAAAATTCTCTCTAGAATTTTCAAAATCCATGGCCACATGTTTACAATTTCACGTCAAAAAATGGCTAAAATTCCAGTTGAAATTTTTTCAAAGTCCCTTAAAAATTTTCCAATTTTTGTCCCAATTCTTCCCATTCCCATTGAAACTTCTCAAATCCCTCTCAAAATTGTTGAAATTCTCTTGAAGCTTTTAAAATTCTCTCTAGAATTTTCAAAATCCATGGCCACATGTTTACAATTTCATGTCAAAAAATGGCTAAAATTCCAGTTGAAACTTTTTCAAAGTCCCTTAAAAATTTTCCAATTTTTGTCCCAATTCTTCCCATTCCCATTGAAACTTTTCAAATCCCTCTCAAAATTGTTGAAATTCTGTTGAAGCTTTAAAAATTCTCTCTAGAATTTTCAAAATCCATGGCCACATGTTTACAATTTCATGTCAAAAAATGGCTAAAATTCCAGTTGAAACTTTTTCAAAGTCCCTTAAAAATTTTCCAATTTTTGTCCCAATTCTTCCCATTCCCATTGAAACTTTTCAAATCCCTCTCAAAAGTGTTGAAATTCTCTTGAAGCTTTTAAAATTCTCTCTAGAATTTTCAAAATCCATGTCCACATGTTTACAATTTCACGTCAAAAAATGGCTAAAATTCCAGTTGAAATTTTTTCAAAGTCCCTTAAAAATTTTCCAATTTTTGTCCCAGTTCTTCCCATTCCCATTGAAACTTTTCAAATCCCTCTCAAAATTGTTGAAATTCTCTTGAAGCTTTTAAAATTCTCTCTAGAATTTTCAAAATCCATGGCCACATGTTTACAATTTCATGTCAAAAAATTTTGAAATTTTTTCAAAGTCCCTTAAAAATTTCCAATTTTTGTCCCAATTCTTCCCATTCCCATTGAAACTTTTCAAATCCCTCTCAAAATTGTTGAAATTCTCTTGAAGCTTTTAAAATTCTCTCTAGAATTTTCAAAATCCATGGCCACATGTTTACAATTTCACGTCAAAAAATGGCTAAAATTCCAGTTGAAATTTTTTCCAAGTCCCTTAAAAATTTTCCAATTTTTGTCCCAATTCTTCCCATTCCCATTGAAACTTTTCAAATCCCTCTCCAAATTGTAGAAATTCTCTTGAAGCTTTTAAAATTCTCTCTAGAATTTTCAAAATCCATGGCCACATGTTTACAATTTCACGTCAAAAATGGCTAAAATTCCAGTTGAAATTTTTCAAAGTCCCTTAAAAATTTTCCAATTTTTGTCCCAATTCTTCCCATTCCCATTGAAACTTTTCAAATCCCTCTCAAAATTGTTGAAATTCTCTTGAAGCTTTTAAAATTCTCTCTAGAATTTTCAAAATCCATGGCCACATGTTTTACAATTTCACTTAAAAAAATGGCTAAAATTCCAGTTGAAATTTTTTCAAAGTCCCTGAAAATTTTCCAATTTTTGTCCCAATTCTTCCATTCCCATTGAAACTTTTCAAATCCCTCTCAAAATTGTTGAAATTCTCTTGAAGCTTTTAAAATTCTCTCTAGAATTTTCAAAATCCATGTCCACATGTTTACAATTTCACGTCAAAAAATGGCTAAAATTCCAGTTGAAATTTTTTCAAGTCCCTTAAAAATTTTCCAATTTTGTCCCAATTCTTCCCATTCCCATTGAAACTTTCAAATCCCTCTCAAAATTGTTGAAATTCTCTTGAAGCTTTTTAAATTCTCTCTAGAATTTTCAAAATCCATGTCCACATGTTTACAATTTCACCATAAAAAAATGGCTAAAATTCCAGTTGAAATTTTTCAAAGTCCCTTAACAATTTTCCAATTTTTGTCCCAATTCTTCCCATTCCCATTGAAACTTTTCAAATCCCTCTCAAAATTGTTGAAATTCTCTTGAAGCTTTTAAAATTCTCTCTAGAATTTTCAAAATCCACTTCAACATGTTTACAATTTCACATAAAAAAATGGCTAAAATTCCAGTTGAAATTTTTTCAAAGTCCCTTAAAAATTTTCAATTTTTGTCCCAATTCTTCCCATTCCCATTGAAACTTTTCAAATCCCTCTCAAAATTGTTGAAATTCTCTTGAAGCTTTTTAAATTCTCTCTAGAATTTTCAAAATCCATGTCCACATGTTTACAATTTCACGTCAAAAAATGGCTAAAATTCCAGTTGAAATTTTTTCAAAGTCCCTGAAAAATTTTCCAATTTTTGTCCCAATTCTTCCCATTCCCATTGAAACTTTTCAAATCCCTCTCAAAATTGTTGAAATTCTCTTGAAGCTTTTTAAATTCTCTCTAGAATTTTCAAAATCACTTCAACATGTTTACAATTTCACATAAAAAAATGGCTAAAATTCCAGTTGAAATTTTTTCAAAGTCCCTTAAAAATTTCCAATTTTTGTCCCAATTCTTCCCATTCCCATTGAAACTTTTCAAATCCCTCTCAAAATTGTGGAAATTCTCTTGAAGCTTTTAAAATTCTCTCTAGAATTTTCAAAATCCATGTCCACATGTTTACAATTTCACGTCAAAAATGGCTAAAATTCCAGTTGAAATTTTTTCAAAGTCCCTTAAAAATTTTCCAATTTTTGTCCCAATTCTTCCCATTCCCATTGAAACTTTTCAAATCCCTCTCAAAATTGTTGAAATTCTCTTGAAGCTTTTAAAATTCTCTCTAGAATTTTCAAAATCCATGGCCACATGTTTACAATTTCACATTAAAAAATGGCTAAAATTCCAGTTGAAATTTTTTCAAAGTCCCTTAAAAATTTTCCAATTTTTGTCCCAATTCTTTCCCATTCCCATTGAAACTTTTCAAATCCCTCTCAAAATTGTAGAAATTCTGTTGAAGCTTTTAAAATTCTCTCTAGAATTTTCAAAATCCATGTCCACATGTTTACAATTTCACATAAAAAAATGGCTAAAATTCCAGTTGAAATTTTTTCAAAGTCCCTTAAAAATTTTCCAATTTTTGTCCCAATTCTTCCCATTCCCATTGAAACTTTCAAATCCCTCTCAAAATTGTTGAAATTCTCTTGAAGCTTTTAAAATTCTCTCTAGAATTTTCAAAATCCATGTCCACATGTTTACAATTTCACGTCAAAAAATGGCTAAAATTCCAGTTGAAATTTTTTCAAAGTCCCTTAAAAATTTTCCAATTTTTGTCCCAATTCTTCCCATTCCCATTGAAACTTTTCAAATCCCTCTCAAAATTGTTGAAATTCTCTTGAAGCTTTTAAAATTCTCTCTAGAATTTTCAAATCCATGGCCACATGTTTACAATTTCACGTCAAAAAATGGCTAAAAATTCCAGTTGAAATTTTTTCAAAGTCCCTTAAAAATTTTCCAATTTTTGTCCCAATTCTTCCCATTCCCATTGAAACTTTTCAAATCCCTCTCAAAATTGTTGAAATTCTGTTGAAGCTTTTAAAATTCTCTCTAGAATTTTCAAAATCCATGGCCACATGTTTACAATTTCACGTCAAAAAATGGCTAAAATTCCAGTTGAAATTTTTTCAAAGTCCCTTAAAAATTTTCCAATTTTTGTCCAATTCTTCCCATTCCCATTGAACTTTTCAAATCCCTCTCAAAAGTGTGAAATTCTCTTGAAGCTTTTAAAATTCTCTCTAGAATTTTCAAAATCCATGTCCACATGTTTACAATTTCACGTCAAAAAATGGCTAAAATTCCAGTTGAAATTTTTTCAAAGTCCCTTAAAAATTTTCCAATTTTTGTCCCAATTCTTCCCATTCCCATTGAAACTTTCAAATCCCTCTCAAAATTGTAGAAATTCTGTTAAAGCTTTTAAAATTCTCTCTAGAATTTTCAAAATCCATGGCCACATGTTTACAATTTCACGTCAAAAAATGGCTAAAATTCCAGTTGAAATTTTTTCAAAGTCCCTTAAAAATTTTCCAATTTTTGTCCCAATTCTTCCCATTCCCATTGAAACTTTTCAAATCCCTCTCAAAAGTGTTGAAATTCTCTTGAAGCTTTTAAAATTCTCTCTAGAATTTTCAAAATCCATGGCCACATGTTTACAATTTCACGTCAAAAAATGGCTAAAATTCCAGTTGATATTTTTTCAAAGTCCCTTAAAAATTTTCCAATTTTTGTCCCAATTCTTCCCATTCCCATTGAAACTTTTCAAATCCCTCTCAAAATTGTTGAAATTCTGTTGAATCTTTTAAAATTCTCTCTAGAATTTTCAAAATCCATGTCCACATGTTTACAATTTCACGTCAAAAAAATGCTAAAATTCCAGTTGAAATTTTTTCAAAGTCCCTTAAAAATTTTCCAATTTTTGTCCCCAATTCTTCCCATTCCCATTGAAACTTTTCAAATCCCTCTCAAAATTGTTGAAATTCTGTTGAATCTTTTAAAATTCTCTCTAGAATTTTCAAAATCCATGGCCACATGTTTACAATTTCACGTCAAAAAATGGCTAAAATTCCAGTTGAAATTTTTTCAAAGTCCCTTAAAAGTCCCTTAAAAATTTTCCAATTTTTGTCCCAATTCTTCCCATTCCCATTGAAACTTTTCAAATCCCTCTCAAAATTGTAGAAATTCTGTTAAAGCTTTTAAAATTCTCTCTAGAATTTTCAAAATCCATGGCCACATGTTTACAATTTCATGTCAAAAAATGGCTAAAATTCCAGTTGAAACTTTTTCAAAGTCCCTTAAAAATTTTCCAATTTTTGTCCCAATTCTTCCCATTCCCATTGAAACTTTTCAAATCCCTCTCAAAATTGTTGAAATTCTGTTGAAGCTTTAAAAATTCTCTCTAGAATTTTCAAAATCCATGGCCACATGTTTACAATTTCATGTCAAAAAATGGCTAAAATTCCAGTTGAAACTTTTCAAAGTCCCTTAAAAATTTTCCAATTTTTGTCCCAATTCTTCCCATTCCCATTGAAACTTTTCAAATCCCTCTCAAAAGTGTTGAAATTCTCTTGAAGCTTTTAAAATTCTCTCTAGAATTTTCAAAATCCATGTCCACATGTTTACAATTTCACGTCAAAAAATTGCTAAAATTCCAGTTGAAATTTTTTCAAAGTCCCTTAAAAATTTTCCAATTTTTGTCCCAATTCTTCCCATTCCCATTGAAACTTTTCAAATCCCTCTCAAAATTGTTGAAATTCTCTTGAAGCTTTTAAAATTCTCTCTAGAATTTTCAAAATCCATGGCCACATGTTTACAATTTCACATAAAAAATGGCTAAAATTCCAGTTGAAATTTTTTCAAAGTCCCTTAAAAATTTTCCAATTTTTGTCCCAATTCTTCCCATTCCCATTGAAACTTTTCAAATCCCTCTCAAAATTGTGGAAATTCTGTTGAAGCTTTTAAAATTCTCTCTAGAATTTTCAAAATCCATGGCCACATGTTTACAATTTCACGTCAAAAAAATGCTAAAATTCCAGTTGAAATTTTTTCAAAGTCCCTGAAAAATTTTCCAATTTTTGTCCCAATTCTTCCCATTCCCATTGAAACTTTTCAAATCCCTCTCAAAATTGTTGAAATTCTGTTGAAGCTTTAAAAATTCTCTCTAGAATTTTCAAAATCCATGGCCACATGTTTACAATTTCACTTAAAAAAATGGCTAAAATTCCAGTTGAAATTTTTTCAAAGTCCCTGAAAAATTTTCCAATTTTTGTCCCAATTCTTCCCATTCCCATTGAAACTTTTCAAATCCCTCTCAAAATTGTTGAAATTCTCTTGAAGCTTTTAAAATTCTCTCTAGAATTTTCAAAATCCATGTCCACATGTTTACAATTTCACGTCAAAAAATGGCTAAAATTCCAGTTGAAATTTTTTCAAAGTCCCTTAAAAATTTTCCAATTTTTGTCCCAATTCTTCCCATTCCCATTGAAACTTTTCAAATCCCTCTCAAAATTGTTGAAATTCTCTTGAAGCTTTTTAAATTCTCTCTAGAATTTTCAAAATCCATGTCCACATGTTTACAATTTCACATAAAAAAATGGCTAAAATTCCAGTTGAAATTTTTTCAAAGTCCCTTAACAATTTTCCAATTTTTGTCCCAATTCTTCCCATTCCCATTGAAACTTTTCAAATCCCTCTCAAAATTGTTGAAATTCTGTTGAAGCTTTTAAAATTCTCTCTAGAATTTTCAAAATCCATGTCCACATGTTTACAATTTCACGTCAAAAAATGGCTAAAATTCCAGTTGAAATTTTTTCAAAGTCCCTGAAAAATTTTCCAATTTTTGTCCCAATTCTTCCCATTCCCATTGAAACTTTTCAAATCCCTCTCAAAATTGTTGAAATTCTGTTGAAGCTTTTAAAATTCTCTCTAGAATTTTCAAAATCCACTTCAACATGTTTACAATTTCACATAAAAAAATGGCTAAAATTCCAGTTGAAATTTTTTCAAAGTCCCTTAAAAATTTTCCAATTTTTGTCCCAATTCTTCCCATTCCCATTGAAACTTTTCAAATCCCTCTCAAAATTGTGGAAATTCTCTTGAAGCTTTTAAAATTCTCTCTAGAATTTCCAAAATCCATGTCCACATGTTTACAATTTCACGTCAAAAAATGGCTAAAATTCCAGTTGAAATTTTTTCAAAGTCCCTTAAAAATTTTCCAATTTTTGTCCCAATTCTTCCCATTCCCATTGAAACTTTTCAAATCCCTCTCAAAATTGTTGAAATTCTCTTGAAGCTTTTAAAATTCTCTCTAGAATTTTCAAAATCCATGGCCACATGTTTACAATTTCACATTAAAAAATGGCTAAAATTCCAGTTGAAATTTTTTCAAAGTCCCTTAAAAATTTTCCAATTTTTGTCCCAATTCTTCCCATTCCCATTGAAACTTTTCAAATCCCTCTCCAAATTGTTGAAATTCTCTTGAAGCTTTTAAAATTCTCTCTAGAATTTTCAAAATCCATGTCCACATGTTTACAATTTCACATAAAAAAATGGCTAAAATTCCAGTTGAAATTTTTTCAAAAGTCCCTTAAAAATTTCCAATTTTTGTCCCAATTCTTCCCATTCCCATTGAAACTTTTCAAATCCCTCTCAAAATTGTTGAAATTCTCTTGAAGCTTTTAAAATTCTCTCTAGAATTTTCAAAATCCATGTCCACATGTTTACAATTTCACTTAAAAAAATGGCTAAAATTCCAGTTGAAATTTTTTCAAAGTCCCTTAAAAATTTTCCAATTTTTGTCCCAATTCTTCCCATTCCCATTGAAACTTCTCAAATCCCTCTCAAAATTGTTGAAATTCTCTTGAAGCTTTTAAAATTCTCTCTAGAATTTTCAAAATCCATGGCCACATGTTTACAATTTCACGTCAAAAAATGGCTAAAATTCCAGTTGAAATTTTTTCAAAGTCCCTTAAAAATTTTCCAATTTTTGTCCCAATTCTTCCCATTCCCATTGAAACTTTTCATATCCCTCTCAAAATTGTTGAAATTCTGTTGAAGCTTTTAAAATTCTCTCTAGAATTTTCAAAATCCATGGCCACATGTTTACAATTTCACGTCAAAAAATGGCTAAAATTCCAGTTGAAATTTTTTCAAAGTCCCTTAAAAATTTTCCAATTTTTGTCCCAATTCTTCCCATTCCCATTGAAACTTTTCAAATCCCTCTCAAAAGTGTTGAAATTCTCTTGAAGCTTTTAAAATTCTCTCTAGAATTTTCAAAATCCATGTCCACATGTTTACAATTTCACGTCAAAAAATGGCTAAAATTCCAGTTGAAATTTTTTCAAAGTCCCTTAAAAATTTTCCAATTTTTGTCCCAATTCTTCCCATTCCCATTGAAACTTTTCAAATCCCTCTCAAAATTGTAGAAATTCTGTTGAAGCTTTTAAAATTCTCTCTAGAATTTTCAAAATCCATGGCCACATGTTTACAATTTCACGTCAAAAAATGGCTAAAATTCCAGTTGAAATTTTTTCAAAGTCCCTTAAAAATTTTCCAATTTTTGTCCCAATTCTTCCCATTCCCATTGAAACTTTTCAAATCCCTCTCAAAAGTGTTGAAATTCTCTTGAAGCTTTAAAATTCTCTCTAGAATTTTCAAAATCCATGGCCACATGTTTACAATTTCACGTCAAAAAATGGCTAAAATTCCAGTTGATATTTTTTCAAAGTCCCTTAAAAATTTTCCAATTTTTGTCCCAATTCTTCCCATTCCCATTGAAACTTTTCAAATCCCTCTCAAAATTGTTGAAATTCTGTTGAAGCTTTTAAAATTCTCTCTAGAATTTTCAAAATCCATGTCCACATGTTTACAATTTCACGTCAAAAAAATGCTAAAATTCCAGTTGAAATTTTTTCAAAGTCCCTTAAAAATTTTCCAATTTTTGTCCCAATTCTTCCCATTCCCATTGAAACTTTTCAAATCCTCTCAAAATTGTTGAAATTCTCTTGAAGCTTTTAAAATTCTCTCTAGAATTTTCAAAATCCATGGCCACATGTTTACAATTTCACGTCAAAAAATGGCTAAAATTCCAGTTGAAATTTTTTCAAAGTCCCTTAAAAATTTTCCAATTTTTGTCCCAATTCTTCCCATTCCCATTGAAACTTTTCAAATCCCTCTCAAAATTGTAGAAATTCTGTTAAAGCTTTTAAAATTCTCTCTAGAATTTTCAAAATCCATGGCCACATGTTTACAATTTCATGTCAAAAAATGGCTAAAATTCCAGTTGAAACTTTTTCAAAGTCCCTTAAAAATTTTCCAATTTTTGTCCCAATTCTTCCCATTCCCATTGAAACTTTTCAAATCCCTCTCAAAATTGTTGAAATTCTGTTGAAGCTTTAAAAATTCTCTCTAGAATTTTCAAAATCCATGGCCACATGTTTACAATTTCATGTCAAAAAATGGCTAAAATTCCAGTTGAAACTTTTTCAAAGTCCCTTAAAAATTTTCCAATTTTTGTCCCAATTCTTCCCATTCCCATTGAAACTTTTCAAAATCCCTCTCAAAAGTGTTGAAATTCTCTTGAAGCTTTTAAAATTCTCTCTAGAATTTTCAAAATCCATGTCCACATGTTTACAATTTCACGTCAAAAAATGGCTAAAATTCCAGTTGAAATTTTTTCAAAGTCCCTTAAAAATTTTCCAATTTTTGTCCCAATTCTTCCCATTCCCATTGAAACTTTTCAAATCCCTCTCAAAATTGTTGAAATTCTCTTGAAGCTTTTAAAATTCTCTCTAGAATTTTCAAAATCCATGGCCACATGTTTACAATTTCACGTCAAAAAATGGCTAAAATTCCAGTTGAAATTTTTTCAAAGTCCCTTAAAAATTTTCCAATTTTTGTCCCAATTCTTCCCATTCCCATTGAAACTTTTCAAATCCCTCTCAAAAGTGTTGAAATTCTCTTGAAGCTTTTAAAATTCTCTCTAGAATTTTCAAAATCCATGTCCACATGTTTACAATTTCACGTCAAAAAATGGCTAAAATTCCAGTTGAAATTTTTTCAAAGTCCCTTAAAAATTTTCCAATTTTTGTCCCAATTCTTCCCATTCCCATTGAAACTTTTCAAATCCCTCTCAAAATTGTTGAAATTCTCTTGAAGCTTTTAAAATTCTCTCTAGAATTTTCAAAATCCATGGCCACATGTTTACAATTTCACGTCAAAAAATGGCTAAAATTCCAGTTGAAATTTTTTCAAAGTCCCTTAAAAATTTTCCAATTTTTGTCCCAATTCTTCCCATTCCCATTGAAACTTTTCAAATCCCTCTCAAAAGTGTTGAAATTCTCTTGAAGCTTTTAAAATTCTCTCTAGAATTTCAAAATCCATGGCCACATGTTTACAATTTCACGTCAAAAAATGGCTAAAATTCCAGTTGAAATTTTTTCAAAGTCCCTTAAAAATTTTCCAATTTTTGTCCCAATTCTTCCCATTCCCATTGAAACTTTTCAAATCCCTCTCAAAATTGTTGAAATTCTGTTGAAGCTTTTAAATTCTCTCTAGATTTTTCAAAATCCATGTCCACATGTTTACAATTTCACGTCAAAAAAATGCTAAAATTCCAGTTGAAATTTTTTCAAAGTCCCTTAAAAATTTTCCAATTTTTGTCCCAATTCTTCCCATTCCCATTGAAACTTTTCAAATCCCTCTCAAAATTGTTGAAATTCTCTTGAAGCTTTTAAAATTCTCTCTAGAATTTTCAAAATCCATGGCCACATGTTTACAATTTCACGTCAAAAAATGGCTAAAATTCCAGTTGAAATTTTTTCAAAGTCCCTTAAAAATTTTCCAATTTTTGTCCCAATTCTTCCCATTCCCATTGAAACTTTTCAAATCCCTCTCAAAATTGTTGAAATTCTCTTGAAGCTTTTAAAATTCTCTCTAGAATTTTCAAAATCCATGGCCACATGTTTACAATTTCATGTCAAAAAATGGCTAAAATTCCAGTTGAAACTTTTTCAAAGTCCCTTAAAAATTTTCCAATTTTTGTCCCAATTCTTCCCATTCCCATTGAAACTTTTCAAATCCCTCTCAAAATTGTTGAAATTCTGTTGAAGCTTTAAAAATTCTCTCTAGAATTTTCAAAATCCATGGCCACATGTTTACAATTTCATGTCAAAAAATGGCTAAAATTCCAGTTGAAACTTTTTCAAAGTCCCTTAAAAATTTTCCAATTTTTGTCCCAATTCTTCCCATTCCCATTGAAACTTTTCAAATCCCTCTCAAAAGTGTTGAAATTCTCTTGAAGCTTTTAAAATTCTCTCTAGAATTTTCAAAATCCATGTCCACATGTTTACAATTTCACGTCAAAAAATGGCTAAAATTCCAGTTGAAATTTTTTCAAAGTCCCTTAAAAATTTTCCAATTTTTGTCCCAATTCTTCCCATTCCCATTGAAACTTTTCAAATCCCTCTCAAAATTGTTGAAATTCTCTTGAAGCTTTTAAAATTCTCTCTAGAATTTTCAAAATCCATGTCCACATGTTTACAATTTCACGTCAAAAAATGGCTAAAATTCCAGTTGAAATTTTTTCAAAGTCCCTTAAAAATTTTCCAATTTTTGTCCCAATTCTTCCCATTCCCATTGAAACTTTTCAAATCCCTCTCAAAATTGTTGAAATTCTCTTGAAGCTTTTAAAATTCTCTCTAGAATTTTCAAAATCCATGGCCACATGTTTACAATTTCATGTCAAAAAATGGCTAAAATTCCAGTTGAAATTTTTTCAAAGTCCCTTAAAAATTTTCCAATTTTTGTCCCAATTCTTCCCATTCCCATTGAAACTTTTCAAATCCCTCTCAAAATTGTTGAAATTCTGTTGAAGCTTTTAAAATTCTCTCTAGAATTTTCAAAATCCATGGCCACATGTTTACAATTTCACGTAACAAAATGGCTAAAATTCCAGTTGAAATTTTTTCAAAGTCCCTTCAAAATTTTCCAATTTTTGTCCCAATTCTTCCCATTCCCATTGAAACTTTTCAAATCCCTCTCAAAATTGTTGAAATTCTGTTGAAGCCTTTAGAATTCTCTCTAGAATTTTCAAAATCCATGTCCACATGTTTACAATTTCACGTCAAAAAATGGCTAAAATTCCAGTTGAAATTTTTTCAAAGTCCCTTAAAAATTTTCCAATTTTTGTCCCAATTCTTCCCATTCCCATTGAAACTTTTCAAATCCCTCTCAAAATTGTTGAAATTCTGTTGAAGCTTTTAAAATTCTCTCTAGAATTTTCAAAATCCATGTCCACATGTTTACAATTTCACGTCAAAAAATGGCTAAAATTCCAGTTGAAATTTTTTCAAAGTCCCTTAAAAGTTTTCCAATTTTTGTCCCAATTCTTCCCATTCCCATTGAAACTTTTCAAATCCCTCTCAAAATTGTTGAAATTCTGTTGAAGCTTTTAAAATTCTCTCTAGAATTTTCAAAATCCATGTCCACATGTTTACAATTTCACGTAAAAAAATGGCTAAAATTCCAGTTGAAATTTTTTCAAAGTCCCTTAAAAATTTTCCAATTTTTGTCCCAATTCTTCCCATTCCCATTGAAACTTTTCAAATCCCTCTCCAAATTGTTGAAATTCTCTTGAAGCTTTTAAAATTCTCTCTAGAATTTTCAAAATCCATGTCCACATGTTTACAATTTCCCGTCAAATAATTGCTAAAATTCCAGTTGAAATTTTTTCAAAGTCCCTTAAAAATTTTCCAATTTTTGTCCCAATTCTTCCCATTCCCATTGAAACTTTTCAAATCCCTCTCAAAATTGTTGAAATTCTGTTGAAGCTTTTAAAATTCTCTCTAGAATTTTCAAAATCCATGGCCACATGTTTACAATTTCACATTAAAAAATGGCTAAAATTCCAGTTGAAATTTTTTCAAAGTCCCTTAAAAATTTTCCAATTTTTGTCCCAATTCTTCCCATTCCCATTGAAACTTTTCAAATTCCTCTCAAAATTGTTGAAATTCTGTTGAAGCTTTTAAAATTCTCTCTAGAATTTTCAAAATCCATGTCCACATGTTTACAATTTCACGTCAAAAAATGGCTAAAATTCCAGTTGAAATTTTTTCAAAGTCCCTTAAAAATTTTCCAATTTTTGTCCCAATTCTTCCCATTCCCATTGAAACTTTTCAAATCCCTCTCAAAATTGTTGAAATTCTCTTGAAGCTTTTAAAATTCTCTCTAGAATTTTCAAAATCCATGGCCACATGTTTACAATTTCACGTAAAAAAATGGCTAAAATTCCAGTTGAAATTTTTTCGAAGTCCCTTAAAAATTTTCCAATTTTTGTCCCAATTCTTCCCATTCCCATTGAAACTTTTCAAATCCCTCTCAAAATTGTTGAAATTCTGTTGAAGCTTTTAAAATTCTCTCTAGAATTTTCAAAATCCATGTCCACATGTTTACAATTTCATGTCAAAAAATGGCTAAAATTCCAGTTGAAATTTTTTCAAAGTCCCTTAAAAATTTTCCAATTTTTGTCCCAATTCTTCCCATTCCCATTGAAACTTTTCAAATCCCTCTCAAAATTGTTGAAATTCTGTTGAAGCTTTTACAATTCTCTCTAGAATTTTCAAAATCCATGTCCACATGTTTACAATTTCACATAAAAAAATGGCTAAAATTCCAGTTGAAATTTTTTCAAAGTCCCTTAAAAATTTTCCAATTTTTGTCCCAATTCTTCCCATTCCCATTGAAACTTTTCAAATCCCTCTCAAAATTGTTGAAATTCTGTTGAAGCTTTTAAAATTCTCTCTAGAATTTTCAAAATCCATGTCCACATGTTTACAATTTCACGTCAAAAAATGGCTAAAATTCCAGTTGAAATTTTTTCAAAGTCCCTTAAAAATTTTCCAATTTTTGTCCCAATTCTTCCCATTCCCATTGAAACTTTTCAAATCCCTCTCAAAATTGTTGAAATTCTCTTGAAGCTTTTAAAATTCTCTCTAGAATTTTCAAAATCCATGGCCACATGTTTACAATTTCACGTAAAAAAAATGGTAAAATTCCAGTTGAAATTTTTTCAAAGTCCCTTAAAAATTTTCCAATTTTTGTCCCAATTCTTCCCATTCCCATTGAAACTTTTCAAATCCCTCTCAAAATTGTTGAAATTCTGTTGAAGCTTTTAAAATTCTCTCTAGAATTTTCAAAATCCATGGCCACATGTTTACAATTTCACGTAACAAAATGGCTAAAATTCCAGTTGAAATTTTTTCAAAGTCCCTTCAAAATTTTCCAATTTTTGTCCCAATTCTTCCCATTCCCATTGAAACTTTTCAAATCCCTCTCCAAATTGTTGAAATTCTGTTGAAGCTTTTAAAATTCTCTCTAGAATTTTCAAAATCCATGTCCACATGTTTACAACATCACGTCAAAAAATGGCTAAAATTCCAGTTGAAATTTTTTCAAAGTCCCTTAAAAATTTTCCAATTTTTGTCCCAATTCTTCCCATTCCCATTGAAACTTTTCAAATCCCTCTCAAAATTGTTGAAATTCTGTTGAAGCTTTTAAAATTCTCTCTAGAATTTTCAAAATCCATGTCCACATGTTTACAATTTCACGTCAAAAAATGGCTAAAATTCCAGTTGAAATTTTTTCAAAGTCCCTTAAAAGTTTTCCAATTTTTGTCCCAATTCTTCCCATTCCCATTGAAACTTTTCAAATCCCTCTCAAAATTGTTGAAATTCTGTTGAAGCTTTTAAAATTCTCTCTAGAATTTTCAAAATCCATGTCCACATGTTTACAATTTCACGTCAAAAAATGGCTAAAATTCCAGTTGAAATTTTTTCAAAGTCCCTTAAAAATTTTCCAATTTTTGTCCCAATTCTTCCCATTCCCATTGAAACTTTTCAAATCCCTCTCCAAATTGTTGAAATTCTCTTGAAGCTTTTAAAATTCTCTCTAGAATTTTCAAAATCCATGTCCACATGTTTACAATTTCACGTAAAAAAATGGCTAAAATTCCAGTTGAAATTTTTTCAAAGTCCCTTAAAAATTTTCCAATTTTTGTCCCAATTCTTCCCATTCCCATTGAAACTTTTCAAATTCCTCTCAAAATTGTTGAAATTCTGTTGAAGCTTTTAAAATTCTCTCTAGAATTTTCAAAATCCATGTCCACATGTTTACAATTTCACGTCAAAAAATGGCTAAAATTCCAGTTGAAATTTTTTCAAAGTCCCTTAAAAATTTTCCAATTTTTGTCCCAATTCTTCCCATTCCCATTGAAACTTTTCAAATCCCTCTCAAAATTGTTGAAATTCTCTTGAAGCTTTTAAAATTCTCTCTAGAATTTTCAAAATCCATGGCCACATGTTTACAATTTCACGTCAAAAAATGGCTAAAATTCCAGTTGAAATTTTTTCAAAGTCCCTTAAAAATTTTCCAATTTTTGTCCCAATTCTTCCCATTCCCATTGAAACTTTTAAAATCCCTCTCAAAATTGTTGAAATTCTCTTGAAGCTTTTAAAATTCTCTCTAGAATTTTCAAAATCCATGTCCACATGTTTACAATTTCACGTAAAAAAAATGGTAAAATTCCAGTTGAAATTTTTTCAAAGTCCCTTAAAAATTTTCCAATTTTTGTCCCAATTCTTCCCATTCCCATTGAAACTTTTCAAATCCCTCTCAAAATTGTTGAAATTCTGTTGAAGCTTTTAAAATTCTCTCTAGAATTTTCAAAATCCATGTCCACATGTTTACAATTTCACGTCAAAAAATGGCTAAAATTCCAGTTGAAATTTTTTCAAAGTCCCTTAAAAATTTTCCAATTTTTGTCCCAATTCTTCCCATTCCCATTGAAACTTTTAAAATCCCTCTCCAAATTGTTGAAATTCTGTTGAAGCTTTTAAAATTCTCTCTAGAATTTTCAAAATCCATGTCCACATGTTTACAATTTCCCGTCAAATAATTGCTAAAATTCCAGTTGAAATTTTTTCAAAGTCCCTTAAAAATTTTCCAATTTTTGTCCCAATTCTTCCCATTCCCATTGAAACTTTTCAAATCCCTCTCCAAATTGTTGAAATTCTGTTGAAGCTTTTAAAATTCTCTCTAGAATTTTCAAAATCCATGTCCACATGTTTACAATTTCACGTCAAAAAATGGCTAAAATTCCAGTTGAAATTTTTTCAAAGTCCCTTCAAAATTTTCCAATTTTTGTCCCAATTCTTCCCATTCCCATTGAAACTTTTAAAATCCCTCTCAAAATTGTTGAAATTCTGTTGAAGCTTTTAAAATTCTCTCTAGAATTTTCAAAATCCATGTCCACATGTTTACAATTTCACGTCAAAAAATGGCTAAAATTCCAGTTGAAATTTTTTCAAAGTCCCTTAAAAATTTTCCAATTTTTGTCCCAATTCTTCCCATTCCCATTGAAACTTTTCAAATTCCTCTCAAAATTGTTGAAATTCTGTTGAAGCTTTTAAAATTCTCTCTAGAATTTTCAAAATCCATGTCCACATGTTTACAATTTCACGTCAAAAAATGGCTAAAATTCCAGTTGAAATTTTTTCAAAGTCCCTTAAAAATTTTCCAATTTTTGTCCCAATTCTTCCCATTCCCATTGAAACTTTTCAAATCCCTCTCAAAATTGTTGAAATTCTCTTGAAGCTTTTAAAATTCTCTCTAGAATTTTCAAAATCCATGGCCACATGTTTACAATTTCACGTAAAAAAATGGCTAAAATTCCAGTTGAAATTTTTTCAAAGTCCCTTCAAAATTTTCCAATTTTTGTCCCAATTCTTCCCATTCCCATTGAAACTTTTCAAATCCCTCTCAAAATTGTTGAAATTCTGTTGAAGCTTTTAAAATTCTCTCTAGAATATTCAAAATCCATGTCCACATGTTTACAATTTCACGTAAAAAAAATGGTAAAATTCCAGTTGAAATTTTTTCAAAGTCCCTTAAAAATTTTCCAATTTTTGTCCCAATTCTTCCCATTCCCATTGAAACTTTTCAAATTCCTCTCAAAATTGTTGAAATTCTGTTGAAGCTTTTAAAATTCTCTCTAGAATTTTCAAAATCCATGTCCACATGTTTACAATTTCACGTAACAAAATGGCTAAAATTCCAGTTGAAATTTTTTCAAAGTCCCTTAAAAATTTTCCAATTTTTGTCCCAATTCTTCCCATTCCCATTGAAACTTTTAAAATCCCTCTCCAAATTGTTGAAATTCTGTTGAAGCTTTTAAAATTCTCTCTAGAATTTTCAAAATCCATGTCCACATGTTTACAATTTCCCGTCAAATAATTGCTAAAATTCCAGTTGAAATTTTTTCAAAGTCCCTTCAAAATTTTCCAATTTTTGTCCCAGTTCTTCCCATTCCCATTGAAACTTTTCAAATCCCTCTCAAAATTGTTGAAATTCTGTTGAAGCTTTTAAAATTCTCTCTAGAATTTTCAAAATCCATGTCCACATGTTTACAATTTCACGTCAAAAAATGGCTAAAATTCCAGTTGAAATTTTTTCAAAGTCCCTTCAAAATTTTCCAATTTTTGTCCCAATTCTTCCCATTCCCATTGAAACTTTTCAAATCCCTCTCAAAATTGTTGAAATTCTGTTGAAGCTTTTAAAATTCTCTCTAGAATTTTCAAAATCCATGTCCACATGTTTACAATTTCACGTAAAAAAAATGGTAAAATTCCAGTTGAAATTTTTTCAAAGTCCCTTAAAAATTTTCCAATTTTTGTCCCAATTCTTCCCATTCCCATTGAAACTTTTCAAATTCCTCTCAAAATTGTTGAAATTCTGTTGAAGCTTTTAAAATTCTCTCTAGAATTTTCAAAATCCATGTCCACATGTTTACAATTTCACGTAACAAAATGGCTAAAATTCCAGTTGAAATTTTTTCAAAGTCCCTTAAAAATTTTCCAATTTTTGTCCCAATTCTTCCCATTCCCATTGAAACTTTTAAAATCCCTCTCCAAATTGTTGAAATTCTGTTGAAGCTTTTAAAATTCTCTCTAGAATTTTCAAAATCCATGTCCACATGTTTACAATTTCCCGTCAAATAATTGCTAAAATTCCAGTTGAAATTTTTTCAAAGTCCCTTAAAAATTTTCCAATTTTTGTCCCAATTCTTCCCATTCCCATTGAAACTTTTCAAATCCCTCTCAAAATTGTTGAAATTCTGTTGAAGCTTTTAAAATTCTCTCTAGAATTTTCAAAATCCATGTCCACATGTTTACAATTTCACGTAAAAAAAATGGTTCCAGTTGAAATTTTTTCAAAGTCCCTTAAAAATTTTCCAATTTTTGTCCCAATTCTTCCATTCCCATTGAAACTTTTCAAATCCCTCTCAAAATTGTTGAAATTCTGTTGAAGCTTTTAAAATTCTCTCTAGAATTTTCAAAATCCATGTCCACATGTTTACAATTTCACGTCAAAAAATGGCTAAAATTCCAGTTGAAATTTTTTCAAAGTCCCTTAAAAATTTTCCAATTTTTGTCCCAATTCTTCCCATTCCCATTGAAACTTTTCAAATCCCTCTCAAAATTGTTGAAATTCTCTTGAAGCTTTTAAAATTCTCTCTAGAATTTTCAAAATCCATGTCCACATATTTACAATTTCACGTCAAAAAATGGCTAAAATTCCAGTTGAAATTTTTTCAAAGTCCCTTAAAAATTTTCCAATTTTTGTCCCAATTCTTCCCATTCCCATTGAAACTTTTCAAATCCCTCTCAAAATTGTTGAAATTCTCTTGAAGCTTTTAAAATTCTCTCTAGAATTTTCAAAATCCATGGCCACATGTTTACAATTTCACGTCAAATAATTGCTAAAATTCCAGTTGAAATTTTTTCAAAGTCCCTTAAAAATTTTCCAATTATTGTCCCAATTCTTCCCATTCCCATTGAAACTTTTCAAATCCCTCTCAAAATTGTTGAAATTCTGTTGAAGCTTTTAAAATTCTCTCTAGAATTTTCAAAATCCATGGCCACATGTTTACAATTTCACGTAACAAAATGGCTAAAATTCCAGTTGAAATTTTTTCAAAGTCCCTTCAAAATTTTCCAATTTTTGTCCCAATTCTTCCCATTCCCATTGAAACTTTTCAAATCCCTCTCAAAATTGTTGAAATTCTGTTGAAGCTTTTAGAATTCTCTCTAGAATTTTCAAAATCCATGTCCACATGTTTACAATTTCACGTCAAAAAATGGCTAAAATTCCAGTTGAAATTTTTTCAAAGTCCCTTCAAAATTTTCCAATTTTTGTCCCAATTCTTCCCATTCCCATTGAAACTTTTCAAATCCCTCTCAAAATTGTTGAAATTCTCTTGAAGCTTTTAAAATTCTCTCTAGAATTTTCAAAATCCATGTCCACATGTTTACAATTTCACGTAAAAAAAATGGTAAAATTCCAGTTGAAATTTTTTCAAAGTCCCTTAAAAATTTTCCAATTTTTGTCCCAATTCTTCCCATTCCCATTGAAACTTTTCAAATCCCTCTCAAAATTGTTGAAATTCTCTTGAAGCTTTTAAAATTCTCTCTAGAATTTTCAAAATCCATGGCCACATGTTTACAATTTCACGTAACAAAATGGCTAAAATTCCAGTTGAAATTTTTTCAAAGTCCCTTCAAAATTTTCCAATTTTTGTCCCAATTCTTCCCATTCCCATTGAAACTTTTCAAATCCCTCTCAAAATTGTTGAAATTCTGTTGAAGCTTTTAAAATTCTCTCTAGAATTTTCAAAATCCATGTCCACATGTTTACAATTCCACGTCAAAAAATGGCTAAAATTCCAGTTGAAATTTTTTCAAAGTCCTTTAAAAATTTTCCAATTTCTGTCCCAATTCTTCCCATTCCCATTGAAACTTTTCAAATCCCTCTCAAAATTGTTGAAATTCTGTTGAAGCTTTTAAAATTCTCTCTAGAATTTTCAAAATCCATGTCCACATGTTTACAATTTCACGTCAAAAAATGGCTAAAATTCCAGTTGAAATTTTTTCAAAGTCCCTTAAAAATTTTCCAATTTTTGTCCCAATTCTTCCCATTCCCATTGAAACTTTTCAAATCCCTCTCCAAATTGTTGAAATTCTCTTGAAGCTTTTAAAATTCTCTCTAGAATTTTCAAAATCCATGTCCACATATTTACAATTTCACGTCAAAAAATGGCTAAAATTCCAGTTGAAATTTTTTCAAAGTCCCTTAAAAATTTTCCAATTTTTGTCCCAATTCTTCCCATTCCCATTGAAACTTTTCAAATCCCTCTCAAAATTGTTGAAATTCTCTTGAAGCTTTTAAAATTCTCTCTAGAATTTTCAAAATCCATGGCCACATGTTTACAATTTCCCGTCAAATAATTGCTAAAATTCCAGTTGAAATTTTTTCAAAGTCCCTTAAAAATTTTCCAATTTTTGTCCCAATTCTTCCCATTCCCATTGAAACTTTTCAAATCCCTCTCCAAATTGTTGAAATTCTGTTGAAGCTTTTAAAATTCTCTCTAGAATTTTCAAAATCCATGTCCACATGTTTACAATTTCACGTCAAAAAATGGCTAAAATTCCAGTTGAAATTTTTTCAAAGTCCCTTAAAAATTTTCCAATTTTTGTCCCAATTCTTCCCATTCCCATTGAAACTTTTCAAATCCCTCTCAAAATTGTTGAAATTCTCTTGAAGCTTTTAAAATTCTCTCTAGAATTTTCAAAATCCATGTCCACATGTTTACAATTTCACGTAAAAAAATGGCTAAAATTCCAGTTGAAATTTTTTCAAAGTCCCTTAAAAATTTTCCAATTTTTGTCCCAATTCTTCCCATTCCCATTGAAACTTTTAAAATCCCTCTCAAAATTGTTGAAATTCTGTTGAAGCTTTTAAAATTCTCTCTAGAATTTTCAAAATCCATGTCCACATGTTTACAATTTCACGTCAAAAAATGGCTAAAATTCCAGTTGAAATTTTTTCAAAGTCCCTTAAAAATTTTCCAATTTTTGTCCCAATTCTTCCCATTCCCATTGAAACTTTTCAAATCCCTCTCAAAATTGTTGAAATTCTGTTGAAGCTTTTAAAATTCTCTCTAGAATTTTCAAAATCCATGTCCACATGTTTACAATTTCATGTCAAAAAATGGCTAAAATTCCAGTTGAAATTTTTTCAAAGTCCCTTAAAAATTTTCCAATTTTTGTCCCAATTCTTCCCATTCCCATTGAAACTTTTCAAATCCCTCTCAAAATTGTTGAAATTCTGTTGAAGCTTTTACAATTCTCTCTAGAATTTTCAAAATCCATGTCCACATGTTTACAATTTCACATAAAAAAATGGCTAAAATTCCAGTTGAAATTTTTTCAAAGTCCCTTAAAAATTTTCCAATTTTTGTCCCAATTCTTCCCATTCCCATTGAAACTTTTCAAATCCCTCTCAAAATTGTTGAAATTCTGTTGAAGCTTTTAAAATTCTCTCTAGAATTTTCAAAATCCATGTCCACATGTTTACAATTTCACGTCAAAAAATGGCTAAAATTCCAGTTGAAATTTTTTCAAAGTCCCTTAAAAATTTTCCAATTTTTGTCCCAATTCTTCCCATTCCCATTGAAACTTTTCAAATCCCTCTCAAAATTGTTGAAATTCTCTTGAAGCTTTTAAAATTCTCTCTAGAATTTTCAAAATCCATGGCCACATGTTTACAATTTCACGTAAAAAAAATGGCTAAAATTCCAGTTGAAATTTTTTCAAAGTCCCTTAAAAATTTTCCAATTTTTGTCCCAATTCTTCCCATTCCCATTGAAACTTTTCAAATCCCTCTCAAAATTGTTGAAATTCTGTTGAAGCTTTTAAAATTCTCTCTAGAATTTTCAAAATCCATGGCCACATGTTTACAATTTCACGTAACAAAATGGCTAAAATTCCAGTTGAAATTTTTTCAAAGTCCCTTCAAAATTTTCCAATTTTTGTCCCAATTCTTCCCATTCCCATTGAAACTTTTCAAATCCCTCTCAAAATTGTTGAAATTCTGTTGAAGCTTTTAGAATTCTCTCTAGAATTTTCAAAATCCATGTCCACATGTTTACAATTTCACGTCAAAAAATGGCTAAAATTCCAGTTGAAATTTTTTCAAAGTCCCTTCAAAATTTTCCAATTTTTGTCCCAATTCTTCCCATTCCCATTGAAACTTTTCAAATCCCTCTCAAAATTGTTGAAATTCTCTTGAAGCTTTTAAAATTCTCTCTAGAATTTTCAAAATCCATGTCCACATGTTTACAATTTCACGTAAAAAAAATGGTAAAATTCCAGTTGAAATTTTTTCAAAGTCCCTTAAAAATTTTCCAATTTTTGTCCCAATTCTTCCCATTCCCATTGAAACTTTTCAAATCCCTCTCAAAATTGTTGAAATTCTGTTGAAGCTTTTAAAATTCTCTCTAGAATTTTCAAAATCCATGTCCACATGTTTACAATTTCACGTCAAAAAATGGCTAAAATTCCAGTTGAAATTTTTTCAAAGTCCCTTCAAAATTTTCCAATTTTTGTCCCAATTCTTCCCATTCCCATTGAAACTTTTCAAATCCCTCTCAAAATTGTTGAAATTCTGTTGAAGCTTTTAAAATTCTCTCTAGAATTTTCAAAATCCATGTCCACATGTTTACAATTTCACGTCAAAAAATGGCTAAAATTCCAGTTGAAATTTTTTCAAAGTCCTTTAAAAATTTTCCAATTTCTGTCCCAATTCTTCCCATTCCCATTGAAACTTTTCAAATCCCTCTCAAAATTGTTGAAATTCTGTTGAAGCTTTTAAAATTCTCTCTAGAATTTTCAAAATCCATGTCCACATGTTTACAATTTCACGTCAAAAAATGGCTAAAATTCCAGTTGAAATTTTTTCAAAGTCCCTTAAAAATTTTCCAATTTTTGTCCCAATTCTTCCCATTCCCATTGAAACTTTTCAAATCCCTCTCCAAATTGTTGAAATTCTCTTGAAGCTTTTAAAATTCTCTCTAGAATTTTCAAAATCCATGTCCACATATTTACAATTTCACGTCAAAAAATGGCTAAAATTCCAGTTGAAATTTTTTCAAAGTCCCTTAAAAATTTTCCAATTTTTGTCCCAATTCTTCCCATTCCCATTGAAACTTTTCAAATCCCTCTCAAAATTGTTGAAATTCTGTTGAAGCTTTTAAAATTCTCTCTAGAATTTTCAAAATCCATGTCCACATGTTTACAATTTCATGTCAAAAAATGGCTAAAATTCCAGTTGAAATTTTTTCAAAGTCCCTTAAAAATTTTCCAATTTTTGTCCCAATTCTTCCCATTCCCATTGAAACTTTTCAAATCCCTCTCAAAATTGTTGAAATTCTGTTGAAGCTTTTACAATTCTCTCTAGAATTTTCAAAATCCATGTCCACATGTTTACAATTTCACATAAAAAAATGGCTAAAATTCCAGTTGAAATTTTTTCAAAGTCCCTTAAAAATTTTCCAATTTTTGTCCCAATTCTTCCCATTCCCATTGAAACTTTTCAAATCCCTCTCAAAATTGTTGAAATTCTGTTGAAGCTTTTAAAATTCTCTCTAGAATTTTCAAAATCCATGTCCACATGTTTACAATTTCACGTCAAAAAATGGCTAAAATTCCAGTTGAAATTTTTTCAAAGTCCCTTAAAAATTTTCCAATTTTTGTCCCAATTCTTCCCATTCCCATTGAAACTTTTCAAATCCCTCTCAAAATTGTTGAAATTCTCTTGAAGCTTTTAAAATTCTCTCTAGAATTTTCAAAATCCATGGCCACATGTTTACAATTTCACGTAAAAAAAATGGCTAAAATTCCAGTTGAAATTTTTTCAAAGTCCCTTAAAAATTTTCCAATTTTTGTCCCAATTCTTCCCATTCCCATTGAAACTTTTCAAATCCCTCTCAAAATTGTTGAAATTCTGTTGAAGCTTTTAAAATTCTCTCTAGAATTTTCAAAATCCATGTCCACATGTTTACAATTTCACGTCAAAAAATGGCTAAAATTCCAGTTGAAATTTTTTCAAACTCCCTTAAAAATTTTCCAATTTTTGTCCCAATTCTTCCCATTCCCATTGAAACTTTTCAAATCCCTCTCAAAATTGTTGAAATTCTGTTGAAGCTTTTACAATTCTCTCTAGAATTTTCAAAATCCATGTCCACATGTTTACAATTTCACATAAAAAAATGGCTAAAATTCCAGTTGAAATTTTTTCAAAGTCCCTTAAAAATTTTCCAATTTTTGTCCCAATTCTTCCCATTCCCATTGAAACTTTTCAAATCCCTCTCAAAATTGTTGAAATTCTGTTGAAGCTTTTAAAATTCTCTCTAGAATTTTCAAAATCCATGTCCACATGTTTACAATTTCACGTCAAAAAATGGCTAAAATTCCAGTTGAAATTTTTTCAAAGTCCCTTAAAAGTTTTCCAATTTTTGTCCCAATTCTTCCCATTCCCATTGAAACTTTTCAAATCCCTCTCAAAATTGTTGAAATTCTGTTGAAGCTTTTAAAATTCTCTCTAGAATTTTCAAAATCCATGTCCACATGTTTACAATTTCACGTCAAAAAATGGCTAAAATTCCAGTTGAAATTTTTTCAAAGTCCCTTAAAAATTTTCCAATTTTTGTCCCAATTCTTCCCATTCCCATTGAAACTTTTCAAATCCCTCTCCAAATTGTTGAAATTCTCTTGAAGCTTTTAAAATTCTCTCTAGAATTTTCAAAATCCATGTCCACATGTTTACAATTTCCCGTCAAATAATTGCTAAAATTCCAGTTGAAATTTTTTCAAAGTCCCTTAAAAATTTTCCAATTTTTGTCCCAATTCCTCCCATTCCCATTGAAACTTTTCAAATCCCTCTCAAAATTGTTGAAATTCTGTTGAAGCTTTTAAAATTCTCTCTAGAATTTTCAAAATCCATGGCCACATGTTTACAATTTCACATTAAAAAATGGCTAAAATTCCAGTTGAAATTTTTTCAAAGTCCCTTAAAAATTTTCCAATTTTTGTCCCAATTCTTCCCATTCCCATTGAAACTTTTCAAATTCCTCTCAAAATTGTTGAAATTCTGTTGAAGCTTTTAAAATTCTCTCTAGAATTTTCAAAATCCATGTCCACATGTTTACAATTTCACGTCAAAAAATGGCTAAAATTCCAGTTGAAATTTTTTCAAAGTCCCTTAAAAATTTTCCAATTTTTGTCCCAATTCTTCCCATTCCCATTGAAACTTTTCAAATCCCTCTCAAAATTGTTGAAATTCTCTTGAAGCTTTTAAAATTCTCTCTAGAATTTTCAAAATCCATGGCCACATGTTTACAATTTCACGTAAAAAAATGGCTAAAATTCCAGTTGAAATTTTTTCGAAGTCCCTTAAAAATTTTCCAATTTTTGTCCCAATTCTTCCCATTCCCATTGAAACTTTTCAAATCCCTCTCAAAATTGTTGAAATTCTGTTGAAGCTTTTAAAATTCTCTCTAGAATTTTCAAAATCCATGTCCACATGTTTACAATTTCATGTCAAAAAATGGCTAAAATTCCAGTTGAAATTTTTTCAAAGTCCCTTAAAAATTTTCCAATTTTTGTCCCAATTCTTCCCATTCCCATTGAAACTTTTCAAATCCCTCTCAAAATTGTTGAAATTCTGTTGAAGCTTTTACAATTCTCTCTAGAATTTTCAAAATCCATGTCCACATGTTTACAATTTCACATAAAAAAATGGCTAAAATTCCAGTTGAAATTTTTTCAAAGTCCCTTAAAAATTTTCCAATTTTTGTCCCAATTCTTCCCATTCCCATTGAAACTTTTCAAATCCCTCTCAAAATTGTTGAAATTCTGTTGAAGCTTTTAAAATTCTCTCTAGAATTTTCAAAATCCATGTCCACATGTTTACAATTTCACGTCAAAAAATGGCTAAAATTCCAGTTGAAATTTTTTCAAAGTCCCTTAAAAATTTTCCAATTTTTGTCCCAATTCTTCCCATTCCCATTGAAACTTTTCAAATCCCTCTCAAAATTGTTGAAATTCTCTTGAAGCTTTTAAAATTCTCTCTAGAATTTTCAAAATCCATGGCCACATGTTTACAATTTCACGTAACAAAATGGCTAAAATTCCAGTTGAAATTTTTTCAAAGTCCCTTCAAAATTTTCCAATTTTTGTCCCAATTCTTCCCATTCCCATTGAAACTTTTCAAATCCCTCTCAAAATTGTTGAAATTCTGTTGAAGCTTTTAGAATTCTCTCTAGAATTTTCAAAATCCATGTCCACATGTTTACAATTTCACGTCAAAAAATGGCTAAAATTCCAGTTGAAATTTTTTCAAAGTCCCTTAAAAATTTTCCAATTTTTGTCCCAATTCTTCCCATTCCCATTGAAACTTTTCAAATCCCTCTCAAAATTGTTGAAATTCTGTTGAAGCTTTTAAAATTCTCTCTAGAATTTTCAAAATCCATGTCCACATGTTTACAATTTCACGTCAAAAAATGGCTAAAATTCCAGTTGAAATTTTTTCAAAGTCCCTTAAAAGTTTTCCAATTTTTGTCCCAATTCTTCCCATTCCCATTGAAACTTTTCAAATCCCTCTCAAAATTGTTGAAATTCTGTTGAAGCTTTTAAAATTCTCTCTAGAATTTTCAAAATCCATGTCCACATGTTTACAATTTCACGTCAAAAAATGGCTAAAATTCCAGTTGAAATTTTTTCAAAGTCCCTTAAAAATTTTCCAATTTTTGTCCCAATTCTTCCCATTCCCATTGAAACTTTTCAAATCCCTCTCCAAATTGTTGAAATTCTCTTGAAGCTTTTAAAATTCTCTCTAGAATTTTCAAAATCCATGTCCACATGTTTACAATTTCACGTAAAAAAATGGCTAAAATTCCAGTTGAAATTTTTTCAAAGTCCCTTAAAAATTTTCCAATTTTTGTCCCAATTCTTCCCATTCCCATTGAAACTTTTCAAATTCCTCTCAAAATTGTTGAAATTCTGTTGAAGCTTTTAAAATTCTCTCTAGAATTTTCAAAATCCATGTCCACATGTTTACAATTTCACGTCAAAAAATGGCTAAAATTCCAGTTGAAATTTTTTCAAAGTCCCTTAAAAATTTTCCAATTTTTGTCCCAATTCTTCCCATTCCCATTGAAACTTTTCAAATCCCTCTCAAAATTGTTGAAATTCTCTTGAAGCTTTTAAAATTCTCTCTAGAATTTTCAAAATCCATGGCCACATGTTTACAATTTCACGTAAAAAAATGGCTAAAATTCCAGTTGAAATTTTTTCAAAGTCCCTTAAAAATTTTCCAATTTTTGTCCCAATTCTTCCCATTCCCATTGAAACTTTTCAAATCCCTCTCAAAATTGTTGAAATTCTCTTGAAGCTTTTAAAATTCTCTCTAGAATTTTCAAAATCCATGTCCACATGTTTACAATTTCACGTAAAAAAAATGGTAAAATTCCAGTTGAAATTTTTTCAAAGTCCCTTAAAAATTTTCCAATTTTTGTCCCAATTCTTCCCATTCCCATTGAAACTTTTCAAATCCCTCTCAAAATTGTTGAAATTCTGTTGAAGCTTTTAAAATTCTCTCTAGAATTTTCAAAATCCATGTCCACATGTTTACAATTTCACGTCAAAAAATGGCTAAAATTCCAGTTGAAATTTTTTCAAAGTCCCTTAAAAATTTTCCAATTTTTGTCCCAATTCTTCCCATTCCCATTGAAACTTTTAAAATCCCTCTCCAAATTGTTGAAATTCTGTTGAAGCTTTTAAAATTCTCTCTAGAATTTTCAAAATCCATGTCCACATGTTTACAATTTCCCGTCAAATAATTGCTAAAATTCCAGTTGAAATTTTTTCAAAGTCCCTTAAAAATTTTCCAATTTTTGTCCCAATTCTTCCCATTCCCATTGAAACTTTTCAAATCCCTCTCCAAATTGTTGAAATTCTGTTGAAGCTTTTAAAATTCTCTCTAGAATTTTCAAAATCCATGTCCACATGTTTACAATTTCACGTCAAAAAATGGCTAAAATTCCAGTTGAAATTTTTTCAAAGTCCCTTCAAAATTTTCCAATTTTTGTCCCAATTCTTCCCATTCCCATTGAAACTTTTAAAATCCCTCTCAAAATTGTTGAAATTCTGTTGAAGCTTTTAAAATTCTCTCTAGAATTTTCAAAATCCATGTCCACATGTTTACAATTTCACGTCAAAAAATGGCTAAAATTCCAGTTGAAATTTTTTCAAAGTCCCTTAAAAATTTTCCAATTTTTGTCCCAATTCTTCCCATTCCCATTGAAACTTTTCAAATCCCTCTCAAAATTGTTGAAATTCTCTTGAAGCTTTTAAAATTCTCTCTAGAATTTTCAAAATCCATGGCCACATGTTTACAATTTCACGTAAAAAAAATGGTAAAATTCCAGTTGAAATTTTTTCAAAGTCCCTTAAAAATTTTCCAATTTTTGTCCCAATTCTTCCCATTCCCATTGAAACTTTTCAAATCCCTCTCAAAATTGTTGAAATTCTGTTGAAGCTTTTAAAATTCTCTCTAGAATTTTCAAAATCCATGTCCACATGTTTACAATTTCACGTAACAAAATGGCTAAAATTCCAGTTGAAATTTTTTCAAAGTCCCTTCAAAATTTTCCAATTTTTGTCCCAATTCTTCCCATTCCCATTGAAACTTTTCAAATCCCTCTCAAAATTGTTGAAATTCTGTTGAAGCTTTTAGAATTCTCTCTAGAATTTTCAAAATCCATGTCCACATGTTTACAATTTCACGTCAAATAATTGCTAAAATTCCAGTTGAAATTTTTTCAAAGTCCCTTCAAAATTTTCCAATTTTTGTCCCAATTCTTCCCATTCCCATTGAAACTTTTCAAATCCCTCTCAAAATTGTTGAAATTCTGTTGAAGCTTTTAAAATTCTCTCTAGAATTTTCAAAATCCATGTCCACATGTTTACAATTTCACGTCAAAAAATGGCTAAAATTCCAGTTGAAATTTTTTCAAAGTCCCTTCAAAATTTTCCAATTTTTGTCCCAATTCTTCCCATTCCCATTGAAACTTTTCAAATCCCTCTCAAAATTGTTGAAATTCTCTTGAAGCTTTTAAAATTCTCTCTAGAATTTTCAAAATCCATGGCCACATGTTTACAATTTCACGTCAAAAAATGGCTAAAATTCCAGTTGAAATTTTTTCAAAGTCCCTTAAAAATTTTCCAATTTTTGTCCCAATTCTTCCCATTCCCATTGAAACTTGTCAAATCCCTCTCCAAATTGTTGAAATTCTGTTGAAGCTTTTAGAATTCTCTCTAGAATTTTCAAAATCCATGTCCACATGTTTACAATTTCACGTAAAAAAATGGCTAAAATTCCAGTTGAAATTTTTTCAAAGTCCCTTAAAAATTTTCCAATTTTTGTCCCAATTCTTCCCATTCCCATTGAAACTTTTCAAATCCCTCTCAAAATTGTTGAAATTCTCTTGAAGCTTTTAAAATTCTCTCTAGAATTTTCAAAATCCATGGCCACATGTTTACAATTTCACGTAAAAAAATGGCTAAAATTCCAGTTGAAATTTTTTCAAAGTCCCTTCAAAATTTTCCAATTTTTGTCCCAATTCTTCCCATTCCCATTGAAACTTTTCAAATCCCTCTCAAAATTGTTGAAATTCTCTTGAAGCTTTTAAAATTCTCTCTAGAATTTTCAAAATCCATGTCCACATGTTTACAATTTCACGTAAAAAAAATGGTAAAATTCCAGTTGAAATTTTTTCAAAGTCCCTTAAAAATTTTCCAATTTTTGTCCCAATTCTTCCCATTCCCATTGAAACTTTTCAAATCCCTCTCAAAATTGTTGAAATTCTCTTGAAGCTTTTAAAATTCTCTCTAGAATTTTCAAAATCCATGTCCACATGTTTACAATTTCACGTCAAAAAATGGCTAAAATTCCAGTTGAAATTTTTTCAAAGTCCCTTAAAAATTTTCCAATTTTTGTCCCAATTCTTCCCATTCCCATTGAAACTTTTAAAATCCCTCTCCAAATTGTTGAAATTCTGTTGAAGCTTTTAAAATTCTCTCTAGAATTTTCAAAATCCATGTCCACATGTTTACAATTTCCCGTCAAATAATTGCTAAAATTCCAGTTGAAATTTTTTCAAAGTCCCTTAAAAATTTTCCAATTTTTGTCCCAATTCTTCCCATTCCCATTGAAACTTTTCAAATCCCTCTCCAAATTGTTGAAATTCTGTTGAAGCTTTTAAAATTCTCTCTAGAATTTTCAAAATCCATGTCCACATGTTTACAATTTCACGTCAAAAAATGGCTAAAATTCCAGTTGAAATTTTTTCAAAGTCCCTTCAAAATTTTCCAATTTTTGTCCCAATTCTTCCCATTCCCATTGAAACTTTTCAAATCCCTCTCAAAATTGTTGAAATTCTCTTTAAGCTTTTAAAATTCTCTCTAGAATTTTCAAAATCCATGTCCACATGTTTACAATTTCACGTCAAAAAATGGCTAAAATTCCAGTTGAAATTTTTTCAAAGTCCCTTCAAAATTTTCCAATTTTTGTCCCAATTCTTCCCATTCCCATTGAAACTTTTCAAATCCCTTTCAAAATTGTTGAAATTCTGTTGAAGCTTTTAAAATTCTCTCTAGAATTTTCAAAATCCATGGCCACATGTTTACAATTTCACGTAAAAAAAATGGTAAAATTCCAGTTGAAATTTTTTCAAAGTCCCTTAAAAATTTTCCAATTTTTGTCCCAATTCTTCCCATTCCCATTGAAACTTTTCAAATTCCTCTCAAAATTGTTGAAATTCTGTTGAAGCTTTTAAAATTCTCTCTAGAATTTTCAAAATCCATGGCCACAAGTTTACAATTTCACGTCAAAAAATGGCTAAAATTCCAGTTGAAATTTTTTCAAAGTCCCTTAAAAATTTTCCAATTTTTGTCCCAATTCTTCCCATTCCCATTGAAACTTTTCAAATCCCTCTCAAAATTGTTGAAATTCTCTTGAAGCTTTTAAAATTCTCTCTAGAATTTTCAAAATCCATGGCCACAAGTTTACAATTTCACGTCAAAAAATGGCTAAAATTCCAGTTGAAATTTTTTCAAAGTCCCTTAAAAATTTTCCAATTTTTGTCCCAATTCTTCCCATTCCCATTGAAACTTTTCAAATCCCTCTCAAAATTGTTGAAATTCTCTTGAAGCTTTTAAAATTCTCTCTAGAATTTTCAAAATCCATGGCCACATGTTTACAATTTCACGTAAAAAAATGGCTAAAATTCCAGTTGAAATTTTTTCAAAGTCCCTTCAAAATTTTCCAATTTTTGTCCCAATTCTTCCCATTCCCATTGAAACTTTTCAAATCCCTCTCAAAAGTGTTGAAATTCTCTTGAAGCTTTTAAAATTCTCTCTAGAATTTTCAAAATCCATGTCCACATGTTTACAATTTCCCGTCAAATAATTGCTAAAATTCCAGTTGAAATTTTTTCAAAGTCCCTTAAAAATTTTCCAATTTTTGTCCCAATTCTTCCCATTCCCATTGAAACTTTTCAAATCCCTCTCAAAATTGTTGAAATTCTGTTGAAGCTTTTAAAATTCTCTCTAGAATTTTCAAAATCCATGTCCACATGTTTACAATTTCACGTCAAAAAATGGCTAAAATTCCAGTTGAAATTTTTTCAAAGTCCCTTAAAAATTTTCCAATTTTTGTCCCAATTCTTCCCATTCCCATTGAAACTTGTCAAATCCCTCTCAAAATTGTTGAAATTCTCTTGAAGCTTTTAAAATTCTCTCTAGAATTTTCAAAATCCATGTCCACATGTTTACAATTTCACGTCAAAAAATGGCTAAAATTCCAGTTGAAATTTTTTCAAAGTCCCTTAAAAATTTTCCAATTTTTGTCCCAATTCTTCCCATTCCCATTGAAACTTGTCAAATCCCTCTCCAAATTGTTGAAATTCTGTTGAAGCTTTTAAAATTCTCTCTAGAATTTTCAAAATCCATGTCCACATGTTTACAATTTCCCGTCAAATAATTGCTAAAATTCCAGTTGAAATTTTTTCAAAGTCCCTTAAAAATTTTCCAATTTTTGTCCCAATTCTTCCCATTCCCATTGAAACTTTTCAAATCCCTCTCAACATTGTTGAAATTCTGTTGAAGCTTTTAAAATTCTCTCTAGAATTTTCAAAATCCATGTCCACATGTTTACAATTCCACGTCAAAAAATGGCTAAAATTCCAGTTGAAATTTTTTCAAAGTCCCTTAAAAATTTTCCAATTTTTGTCCCAATTCTTCCCATTCCCATTGAAACTTTTCAAATCCCTCTCAACATTGTTGAAATTCTGTTGAAGCTTTTAAAATTCTCTCTAGAATTTTCAAAATCCATGTCCACATGTTTACAATTTCACATAAAAAATGGCTAAAATTCCAGTTGAAATTTTTTCAAAGTCCCTCAAAAATTTTCCGATTTTTGTCCCAATTCTTCCCATTCCCATTGAAACTTTTCAAATCCCTCTCAAAATTGTTGAAATTCTGTTGAAGCTTTTAAAATTCTCTCTAGAATTTTCAAAATCCATGTCCACATGTTTACAATTTCACGTAAAAAAAATTGCTAAAATTCCAGTTGAAATTTTTTCAAAGTCCCTTAAAAATTTTCCAATTTTTGTCCCAATTCTTCCCATCCGCATTGAAACTTTTCAAATCCCTCTCAAAATTGTTGAAATTCTGTTGAAGCTTTTAAAATTCTCTCTAGAATTTTCAAAATCCATGTCCACATGTTTACAATTTCATGTCAAAAAATGGCTAAAATTCCAGTTGAAATTTTTTCAAAGTCCCTTAAAAATTTTCCAATTTTTGTCCCAATTCTTCCCATTCCCATTGAAACTTTTCAAATCCCTCTCCAAATTGTTGAAATTCTGTTGAAGCTTTTAAAATTCTCTCTAGAATTTTCAAAATCCATGTCCACATGTTTACAATTTCACGTCAAAAAATGGCTAAAATTCCAGTTGAAATTTTTTCAAAGTCCCTTAAAAATTTTCCAATTTTTGTCCCAATTCTTCCCATCCCCATTGAAACTTTTCAAATCCCTCTCAAAAGTGTTGAAATTCTGTTGAAGCTTTTAAAATTCTCTCTAGAATTTTCAAAATCCATGGCCACATGTTTACAATTTCACGTCAAAAAATGGCTAAAATTCCAGTTGAAATTTTTTCAAAGTCCCTTAAAAATTTTCCAATTTTTGTCCCAATTCTTCCCATTCCCATTGAAACTTGTCAAATCCCTCTCCAAATTGTTGAAATTCTCTTGAAGCTTTTAAAATTCTCTCTAGAATTTTCAAAATCCATGTCCACATGTTTACAATTTCCCGTCAAATAATTGCTAAAATTCCAGTTGAAATTTTTTCAAAGTCCCTTAAAAATTTTCCAATTTTTGTCCCAATTCTTCCCATTCCCATTGAAACTTTTCAAATCCCTCTCAAAATTGTAGAAATTCTGTTAAAGCTTTTAAAATTCTCTCTAGAATTTTCAAAATCCATGTCCACATGTTTACAATTTCACGTAACAAAATGGCTAAAATTCCAGTTGAAATTTTTTCAAAGTCCCTTAAAAATTTTCCAATTTTTGTCCCAATTCTTCCCATTCCCATTGAAACTTTTCAAATCCCTCTCAAAATTGTTGAAATTCTCTTGAAGCTTTTAAAATTCTCTCTAGAATTTTCAAAATCCATGGCCACATGTTTACAATTTCACGTAAAAAAAATGGTAAAATTCCAGTTGAAATTTTTTCAAAGTCCCTTAAAAATTTTCCAATTTTTGTCCCAATTCTTCCCATTCCCATTGAAACTTTTCAAATCCCTCTCAAAATTGTTGAAATTCTCTTGAAGCTTTTAAAATTCTCTCTAGAATTTTCAAAATCCATGGCCACATGTTTACAATTTCACGTCAAAAAATGGCTAAAATTCCAGTTGAAATTTTTTCAAAGTCCCTTCAAAATTTTCCAATTTTTGTCCCAATTCTTCCCATTCCCATTGAAACTTTTCAAATCCCTCTCAAAATTGTTGAAATTCTCTTTAAGCTTTTAAAATTCTCTCTAGAATTTTCAAAATCCATGGCCACATGTTTACAATTTCACGTAAAAAAATGGCTAAAATTCCAGTTGAAATTTTTTCAAAGTCCCTTCAAAATTTTCCAATTTTTGTCCCAATTCTTCCCATTCCCATTGAAACTTTTCAAATCCCTCTCAAAAGTGTTGAAATTCTCTTGAAGCTTTTAAAATTCTCTCTAGAATTTTCAAAATCCATGTCCACATGTTTACAATTTCACGTCAAAAAATTGCTAAAATTCCAGTTGAAATTTTTTCAAAGTCCCTTAAAAATTTTCCAATTTTTGTCCCAATTCTTCCCATTCCCATTGAAACTTTTCAAATCCCTCTCAAAATTGTTGAAATTCTGTTGAAGCTTTTAAAATTCTCTCTAGAATTTTCAAAATCCATGGCCACATGTTTACAATTTCACGTAACAAAATGGCTAAAATTCCAGTTGAAATTTTTTCAAAGTCCCTTCAAAATTTTCCAATTTTTGTCCCAATTCTTCCCATTCCCATTGAAACTTTTCAAATCCCTCTCAAAATTGTTGAAATTCTGTTGAAGCTTTTAGAATTCTCTCTAGAATTTTCAAAATCCATGTCCACATGTTTACAATTTCACGTCAAAAAATGGCTAAAATTCCAGTTGAAATTTTTTCAAAGTCCCTTCAAAATTTTCCAATTTTTGTCCCAATTCTTCCCATTCCCATTGAAACTTTTCAAATCCCTCTCAAAATTGTTGAAATTCTGTTGAAGCTTTTAAAATTCTCTCTAGAATTTTCAAAATCCATGTCCACATGTTTACAATTTCACGTCAAAAAATGGCTAAAATTCCAGTTGAAATTTTTTCAAAGTCCCTTAAAAATTTTCCAATTTTTGTCCCAATTCTTCCCATTCCCATTGAAACTTGTCAAATCCCTCTCCAAATTGTTGAAATTCTGTTGAAGCTTTTAAAATTCTCTCTAGAATTTTCAAAATCCATGTCCACATGTTTACAATTTCCCGTCAAATAATTGCTAAAATTCCAGTTGAAATTTTTTCAAAGTCCCTTAAAAATTTTCCAATTTTTGTCCCAATTCTTCCCATTCCCATTGAAACTTTTCAAATCCCTCTCAAAATTGTTGAAATTCTGTTGAACCTTTTAAAATTCTCTCTAGAATTTTCAAAATCCATGTCCACATGTTTACAATTTCACGTCAAAAAATGGCTAAAATTTCAGTTGAAATTTTTTCAAAGTCCCTTAAAAATTTTCCAATTTTTGTCCCAATTCTTCCCATTCCCATTGAAACTTTTCAAATCCCTCTCAAAATTGTTGAAATTCTGTTGAAGCTTTTACAATTCTCTCTAGAATTTTCAAAATCCATGTCCACATGTTTACAATTTCACATAAAAAAATGGCTAAAATTCCAGTTGAAATTTTTTCAAAGTCCCTTAAAAATTTTCCAATTTTTGTCCCAATTCTTCCCATTCCCATTGAAACTTTTCAAATTCCTCTCAAAATTGTTGAAATTCTGTTGAAGCTTTTAAAATTCTCTCTAGAATTTTCAAAATCCATGTCCACATGTTTACAATTTCACGTCAAAAAATGGCTAAAATTCCAGTTGAAATTTTTTCAAAGTCCCTTAAAAATTTTCCAATTTTTGTCCCAATTCTTCCCATTCCCATTGAAACTTTTCAAATCCCTCTCAAAATTGTTGAAATTCTCTTGAAGCTTTTAAAATTCTCTCTAGAATTTTCAAAATCCATGGCCACATGTTTACAATTTCACGTAAAAAAATGGCTAAAATTCCAGTTGAAATTTTTTCAAAGTCCCTTCAAAATTTTCCAATTTTTGTCCCAATTCTTCCCATTCCCATTGAAACTTTTCAAATCCCTCTCAAAATTGTTGAAATTCTCTTGAAGCTTTTAAAATTCTCTCTAGAATTTTCAAAATCCATGTCCACATGTTTACAATTTCACGTAAAAAAAATGGTAAAATTCCAGTTGAAATTTTTTCAAAGTCCCTTAAAAATTTTCCAATTTTTGTCCCAATTCTTCCCATTCCCATTGAAACTTTTCAAATTCCTCTCAAAATTGTTGAAATTCTGTTGAAGCTTTTAAAATTCTCTCTAGAATTTTCAAAATCCATGTCCACATGTTTACAATTTCACGTCAAAAAATGGCTAAAATTCCAGTTGAAATTTTTTCAAAGTCCCTTAAAAATTTTCCAATTTTTGTCCCAATTCTTCCCACTCCCATTGAAACTTTTAAAATCCCTCTCCAAATTGTTGAAATTCTGTTGAAGCTTTTAAAATTCTCTCTAGAATTTTCAAAATCCATGTCCACATGTTTACAATTTCCCGTCAAATAATTGCTAAAATTCCAGTTGAAATTTTTTCAAAGTCCCTTAAAAATTTTCCAATTTTTGTCCCAATTCTTCCCATTCCCATTGAAACTTTTCAAATCCCTCTCAAAATTGTTGAAATTCTCTTGAAGCTTTTAAAATTCTCTCTAGAATTTTCAAAATCCATGTCCACATGTTTACAATTTCACGTCAAAAAATGGCTAAAATTCCAGTTGAAATTTTTTCAAAGTCCCTTAAAAATTTTCCAATTTTTGTCCCAATTCTTCCCATTCCCATTGAAACTTTTCAAATCCCTCTCAAAATTGTTGAAATTCTCTTGAAGCTTTTAAAATTCTCTCTAGAATTTTCAAAATCCATGTCCACATGTTTACAATTTCACGTCAAAAAATGGCTAAAATTCCAGTTGAAATTTTTTCAAAGTCCCTTAAAAATTTTCCAATTTTTGTCCCAATTCTTCCCATTCCCATTGAAACTTGTCAAATCCCTCTCCAAATTGTTGAAATTCTGTTGAAGCTTTTAAAATTCTCTCTAGAATTTTCAAAATCCATGTCCACATGTTTACAATTTCCCGTCAAATAATTGCTAAAATTCCAGTTGAAATTTTTTCAAAGTCCCTTAAAAATTTTCCAATTTTTGTCCCAATTCTTCCCATTCCCATTGAAACTTTTCAAATCCCTCTCAAAATTGTTGAAATTCTGTTGAACCTTTTAAAATTCTCTCTAGAATTTTCAAAATCCATGTCCACATGTTTACAATTTCACGTCAAAAAATGGCTAAAATTCCAGTTGAAATTTTTTCAAAGTCCCTTAAAAATTTTCCAATTTTTGTCCCAATTCTTCCCATCCCCATTGAAACTTTTCAAATCCCTCTCAAAATTGTTGAAATTCTGTTGAAGCTTTTAAAATTCTCTCTAGAATTTTCAAAATCCATGTCCACATGTTTACAATTTCACGTAAAAAAAATGGTAAAATTCCAGTTGAAATTTTTTCAAAGTCCCTTAAAAATTTTCCAATTTTTGTCCCAATTCTTCCCATTCCCATTGAAACTTTTCAAATTCCTCTCAAAATTGTTGAAATTCTGTTGAAGCTTTTAAAATTCTCTCTAGAATTTTCAAAATCCATGTCCACATGTTTACAATTTCACGTCAAAAAATGGCTAAAATTCCAGTTGAAATTTTTTCAAAGTCCCTTAAAAATTTTCCAATTTTTGTCCCAATTCTTCCCATTCCCATTGAAACTTTTCAAATCCCTCTCAAAATTGTTGAAATTCTCTTGAAGCTTTTAAAATTCTCTCTAGAATTTTCAAAATCCATGGCCACATGTTTACAATTTCACGTAAAAAAATGGCTAAAATTCCAGTTGAAATTTTTTCAAAGTCCCTTCAAAATTTTCAAATTTTTGTCCCAATTCTTCCCATTCCCATTGAAACTTTTCAAATCCCTCTCAAAATTGTTGAAATTCTCTTGAAGCTTTTAAAATTCTCTCTAGAATTTTCAAAATCCATGGCCACATGTTTACAATTTCACGTAAAAAAATGGCTAAAATTCCAGTTGAAATTTTTTCAAAGTCCCTTCAAAATTTTCCAATTTTTGTCCCAATTCTTCCCATTCCCATTGAAACTTTTCAAATCCCTCTCAAAATTGTAGAAATTCTGTTGAAGCTTTTAAAATTCTCTCTAGAATTTTCAAAATCCATGTCCACATGTTTACAATTTCACGTCAAAAAATTGCTAAAATTCCAGTTGAAATTTTTTCAAAGTCCCTTCAAAATTTTCCAATTTTTGTCCCAATTCTTCCCATTCCCATTGAAACTTTTCAAATCCCTCTCAAAATTGTTGAAATTCTGTTGAAGCTTTTAAAATTCTCTCTAGAATTTTCAAAATCCATGTCCACATGTTTACAATTCCACGTCAAAAAATGGCTAAAATTCCAGTTGAAATTTTTTCAAAGTCCTTTAAAAATTTTCCAATTTCTGTCCCAATTCTTCCCATTCCCATTGAAACTTTTCAAATCCCTCTCAAAATTGTTGAAATTCTGTTGAAGCTTTTAAAATTCTCTCTAGAATTTTCAAAATCCATGTCCACATGTTTACAATTTCACGTCAAAAAATGGCTAAAATTCCAGTTGAAATTTTTTCAAAGTCCCTTAAAAATTTTCCAATTTTTGTCCCAATTCTTCCCATTCCCATTGAAACTTTTCAAATCCCTCTCAAAATTGTTGAAATTCTCTTGAAGCTTTTAAAATTCTCTCTAGAATTTTCAAAATCCATGTCCACATGTTTACAATTTCACATAAAAAAATGGCTAAAATTCCAGTTGAAATTTTTTCAAAGTCCCTTAAAAATTTTCCAATTTTTGTCCCAATTCTTCCCATTCCCATTGAAACTTTTCAAATCCCTCTCAAAATTGTTGAAATTCTCTTGAAGCTTTTAGAATTCTCTCTAGAATTTTCAAAATCCATGTCCACATGTTTACAATTTCACGTCAAAAAATGGCTAAAATTCCAGTTGAAATTTTTTCAAAGTCCCTTAAAAATTTTCCAATTTTTGTCCCAATTCTTCCCATTCCCATTGAAACTTTTCAAATCCCTCTCCAAATTGTTGAAATTCTCTTGAAGCTTTTAAAATTCTCTCTAGAATTTTCAAAATCCATGTCCACATATTTACAATTTCACGTCAAAAAATGGCTAAAATTCCAGTTGAAATTTTTTCAAAGTCCCTTAAAAATTTTCCAATTTTTGTCCCAATTCTTCCCATTCCCATTGAAACTTTTCAAATCCCTCTCAAAATTGTTGAAATTCTCTTGAAGCTTTTAAAATTCTCTCTAGAATTTTCAAAATCCATGGCCACATGTTTACAATTTCCCGTCAAATAATTGCTAAAATTCCAGTTGAAATTTTTTCAAAGTCCCTTAAAAATTTTCCAATTTTTGTCCCAATTCTTCCCATTCCCATTGAAACTTTTCAAATCCCTCTCCAAATTGTTGAAATTCTGTTGAAGCTTTTAAAATTCTCTCTAGAATTTTCAAAATCCATGTCCACATGTTTACAATTTCACGTCAAAAAATGGCTAAAATTCCAGTTGAAATTTTTTCAAAGTCCCTTAAAAATTTTCCAATTTTTGTCCCAATTCTTCCCATTCCCATTGAAACTTTTCAAATCCCTCTCAAAATTGTTGAAATTCTCTTGAAGCTTTTAAAATTCTCTCTAGAATTTTCAAAATCCATGTCCACATGTTTACAATTTCACGTAAAAAAATGGCTAAAATTCCAGTTGAAATTTTTTCAAAGTCCCTTCAAAATTTTCCAATTTTTGTCCCAATTCTTCCCATTCCCATTGAAACTTTTCAAATCCCTCTCAAAATTGTTGAAATTCTGTTGAAGCTTTTAAAATTCTCTCTAGAATTTTCAAAATCCATGTCCACATGTTTACAATTTAACGTCAAAAAATGGCTAAAATTCCAGTTGAAATTTTTTCAAAGTCCCTTAAAAATTTTCCAATTTTTGTCCCAATTCTTCCCATTCCCATTGAAACTTTTCAAATCCCTCTCAACATTGTTGAAATTCTGTTGAAGCTTTTAAAATTCTCTCTAGAATTTTCAAAATCCATGTCCACATGTTTACAATTTCACATAAAAAAATGGCTAAAATTCCAGTTGAAATTTTTTCAAAGTCCCTTAAAAATTTTCCAATTTTTGTCCCAATTCTTCCCATTCCCATTGAAACTTTTCAAATCCCTCTCAAAATTGTTGAAATTCTGTTGAAGCTTTTAAAATTCTCTCTAGAATTTTCAAAATCCATGTCCACATGTTTACAATTTCACGTCAAAAAATGGCTAAAATTCCAGTTGAAATTTTTTCAAAGTCCCTTAAAAATTTTCCAATTTTTGTCCCAATTCTTCCCATTCCCATTGAAACTTTTCAAATCCCTCTCAAAATTGTTGAAATTCTCTTGAAGCTTTTAAAATTCTCTCTAGAATTTTCAAAATCCATGGCCACATGTTTACAATTTCACGTAAAAAAATGGCTAAAATTCCAGTTGAAATTTTTTCAAAGTCCCTTCAAAATTTTCCAATTTTTGTCCCAATTCTTCCCATTCCCATTGAAACTTTTCAAATCCCTCTCAAAATTGTTGAAATTCTCTTGAAGCTTTTAAAATTCTCTCTAGAATTTTCAAAATCCATGGCCACATGTTTACAATTTCACGTAAAAAAATGGCTAAAATTCCAGTTGAAATTTTTTCAAAGTCCCTTCAAAATTTTCCAATTTTTGTCCCAATTCTTCCCATTCCCATTGAAACTTTTCAAATCCCTCTCAAAATTGTAGAAATTCTGTTGAAGCTTTTAAAATTCTCTCTAGAATTTTCAAAATCCATGTCCACATGTTTACAATTTCACGTCAAAAAATTGCTAAAATTCCAGTTGAAATTTTTTCAAAGTCCCTTAAAAATTTTCCAATTTTTGTCCCAATTCTTCCCATTCCCATTGAAACTTTTCAAATCCCTCTCAAAATTGTTGAAATTCTGTTGAAGCTTTTAAAATTCTCTCTAGAATTTTCAAAATCCATGGCCACATGTTTACAATTTCACGTCAAAAAATGGCTAAAATTCCAGTTGAAATTTTTTCAAAGTCCCTTCAAAATTTTCCAATTTTTGTCCCAATTCTTCCCATTCCCATTGAAACTTTTCAAATCCCTCTCAAAATTGTTGAAATTCTCTTGAAGCTTTTAAAATTCTCTCTAGAATTTTCAAAATCCATGTCCACATGTTTACAATTTCACGTCAAAAAATGGCTAAAATTCCAGTTGAAATTTTTTCAAAGTCCCTTCAAAATTTTCCAATTTTTGTCCCAATTCTTCCCATTCCCATTGAAACTTTTAAAATCCCTCTCAAAATTGTTGAAATTCTGTTGAAGCTTTTAAAATTCTCTCTAGAATTTTCAAAATCCATGTCCACATGTTTACAATTTCACGTCAAAAAATGGCTAAAATTCCAGTTGAAATTTTTTCAAACTCCCTTAAAAATTTTCCAATTTTTGTCCCAATTCTTCCCATTCCCATTGAAACTTTTCAAATCCCTCTCAAAATTGTTGAAATTCTGTTGAAGCTTTTAAAATTCTCTCTAGAATTTTCAAAATCCATGGCCACATGTTTACAATTTCACATTAAAAAATGGCTAAAATTCCAGTTGAAATTTTTTCAAAGTCCCTTAAAAATTTTCCAATTTTTGTCCCAATTCTTCCCATTCCCATTGAAACTTTTCAAATCCCTCTCAAAATTGTTGAAATTCTCTTGAAGCTTTTAAAATTCTCTCTAGAATTTTCAAAATCCATGTCCACATGTTTACAATTTCACGTCAAAAAATGGCTAAAATTCCAGTTGAAATTTTTTCAAAGTCCCTTAAAAATTTTCCAATTTTTGTCCCAATTCTTCCCATCCCCATTGAAACTTTTCAAATCCCTCTCAAAATTGTTGAAATTCTGTTGAAGCTTTTAAAATTCTCTCTAGAATTTTCAAAATCCATGTCCACATGTTTACAATTTCACGTCAAAAAATGGCTAAAATTCCAGTTGAAATTTTTTCAAAGTCCCTTAAAAATTTTCCAATTTTTGTCCCAATTCTTCCCATTCCCATTGAAACTTTTCAAATCCCTCTCAAAATTGTAGAAATTCTGTTGAAGCTTTTAAAATTCTCTCTAGAATTTTCAAAATCCATGGCCACATGTTTACAATTTCACGTAAAAAAATGGTAAAATTCCAGTTGAAATTTTTTCAAAGTCCCTTAAAAATTTTCCAATTTTTGTCCCAATTCTTCCCATTCCCATTGAAACTTTTCAAATCCCTCTCCAAATTGTTGAAATTCTGTTGAAGCTTTTAAAATTCTCTCTAGAATTTTCAAAATCCATGGCCACATGTTTACAATTTCACGTCAAAAAATGGCTAAAATTCCAGTTGAAATTTTTTCAAAGTCCCTTAAAAATTTTCCAATTTTTGTCCCAATTCTTCCCATTCCCATTGAAACTTTTCAAATCCCTCTCAAAATTGTTGAAATTCTCTTGAAGCTTTTAAAATTCTCTCTAGAATTTTCAAAATCCATGGCCACATGTTTACAATTTCACGTAAAAAAATGGCTAAAATTCCAGTTGAAATTTTTTCAAAGTCCCTTCAAAATTTTCCAATTTTTGTCCCAATTCTTCCCATTCCCATTGAAACTTTTCAAATCCCTCTCAAAATTGTTGAAATTCTCTTGAAGCTTTTAAAATTCTCTCTAGAATTTTCAAAATCCATGGCCACATGTTTACAATTTCACGTAAAAAAATGGCTAAAATTCCAGTTGAAATTTTTTCAAAGTCCCTTCAAAATTTTCCAATTTTTGTCCCAATTCTTCCCATTCCCATTGAAACTTTTCAAATCCCTCTCAAAATTGTTGAAATTCTCTTGAAGCTTTTAAAATTCTCTCTAGAATTTTCAAAATCCATGTCCACATGTTTACAATTTCACGTCAAAAAATGGCTAAAATTCCAGTTGAAATTTTTTCAAAGTCCCTTAAAAATTTTCCAATTTTTGTCCCAATTCTTCCCATCCCCATTGAAACTTTTCAAATCCCTCTCAAAATTGTTGAAATTCTGTTGAAGCTTTTAAAATTCTCTCTAGAATTTTCAAAATCCATGGCCACATGTTTACAATTTCACGTCAAAAAATGGCTAAAATTCCAGTTGAAATTTTTTCAAAGTCCCTTCAAAATTTTCCAATTTTTGTCCCAATTCTTCCCATTCCCATTGAAACTTTTCAAATCCCTCTCAAAATTGTAGAAATTCTGTTGAAGCTTTTAAAATTCTCTCTAGAATTTTCAAAATCCATGGCCACATGTTTACAATTTCACGTAAAAAAATGGTAAAATTCCAGTTGAAATTTTTTCAAAGTCCCTTAAAAATTTTCCAATTTTTGTCCCAATTCTTCCCATTCCCATTGAAACTTTTCAAATCCCTCTCCAAATTGTTGAAATTCTGTTGAAGCTTTTAAAATTCTCTCTAGAATTTTCAAAATCCATGGCCACATGTTTACAATTTCACGTCAAAAAATGGCTAAAATTCCAGTTGAAATTTTTTCAAAGTCCCTTAAAAATTTTCCAATTTTTGTCCCAATTCTTCCCATTCCCATTGAAACTTTTCAAATCCCTCTCAAAATTGTTGAAATTCTCTTGAAGCTTTTAAAATTCTCTCTAGAATTTTCAAAATCCATGGCCACATGTTTACAATTTCACGTAAAAAAATGGCTAAAATTCCAGTTGAAATTTTTTCAAAGTCCCTTCAAAATTTTCCAATTTTTGTCCCAATTCTTCCCATTCCCATTGAAACTTTTCAAATCCCTCTCAAAATTGTTGAAATTCTCTTGAAGCTTTTAAAATTCTCTCTAGAATTTTCAAAATCCATGGCCACATGTTTACAATTTCACGTAAAAAAATGGCTAAAATTCCAGTTGAAATTTTTTCAAAGTCCCTTCAAAATTTTCCAATTTTTGTCCCAATTCTTCCCATTCCCATTGAAACTTTTCAAATCCCTCTCAAAATTGTAGAAATTCTGTTGAAGCTTTTAAAATTCTCTCTAGAATTTTCAAAATCCATGTCCACATGTTTACAATTTCACGTCAAAAAATTGCTAAAATTCCAGTTGAAATTTTTTCAAAGTCCCTTAAAAATTTTCCAATTTTTGTCCCAATTCTTCCCATTCCCATTGAAACTTTTCAAATCCCTCTCAAAATTGTTGAAATTCTGTTGAAGCTTTTAAAATTCTCTCTAGAATTTTCAAAATCCATGGCCACATGTTTACAATTTCACGTCAAAAAATGGCTAAAATTCCAGTTGAAATTTTTTCAAAGTCCCTTCAAAATTTTCCAATTTTTGTCCCAATTCTTCCCATTCCCATTGAAACTTTTCAAATCCCTCTCAAAATTGTTGAAATTCTCTTGAAGCTTTTAAAATTCTCTCTAGAATTTTCAAAATCCATGTCCACATGTTTACAATTTCACGTCAAAAAATGGCTAAAATTCCAGTTGAAATTTTTTCAAAGTCCCTTCAAAATTTTCCAATTTTTGTCCCAATTCTTCCCATTCCCATTGAAACTTTTAAAATCCCTCTCAAAATTGTTGAAATTCTGTTGAAGCTTTTAAAATTCTCTCTAGAATTTTCAAAATCCATGTCCACATGTTTACAATTTCACGTCAAAAAATGGCTAAAATTCCAGTTGAAATTTTTTCAAACTCCCTTAAAAATTTTCCAATTTTTGTCCCAATTCTTCCCATTCCCATTGAAACTTTTCAAATCCCTCTCAAAATTGTTGAAATTCTGTTGAAGCTTTTAAAATTCTCTCTAGAATTTTCAAAATCCATGGCCACATGTTTACAATTTCACATTAAAAAATGGCTAAAATTCCAGTTGAAATTTTTTCAAAGTCCCTTAAAAATTTTCCAATTTTTGTCCCAATTCTTCCCATTCCCATTGAAACTTTTCAAATCCCTCTCAAAATTGTTGAAATTCTCTTGAAGCTTTTAAAATTCTCTCTAGAATTTTCAAAATCCATGTCCACATGTTTACAATTTCACGTCAAAAAATGGCTAAAATTCCAGTTGAAATTTTTTCAAAGTCCCTTAAAAATTTTCCAATTTTTGTCCCAATTCTTCCCATCCCCATTGAAACTTTTCAAATCCCTCTCAAAATTGTTGAAATTCTGTTGAAGCTTTTAAAATTCTCTCTAGAATTTTCAAAATCCATGTCCACATGTTTACAATTTCACGTCAAAAAATGGCTAAAATTCCAGTTGAAATTTTTTCAAAGTCCCTTAAAAATTTTCCAATTTTTGTCCCAATTCTTCCCATTCCCATTGAAACTTTTCAAATCCCTCTCAAAATTGTAGAAATTCTGTTGAAGCTTTTAAAATTCTCTCTAGAATTTTCAAAATCCATGGCCACATGTTTACAATTTCACGTAAAAAAATGGTAAAATTCCAGTTGAAATTTTTTCAAAGTCCCTTAAAAATTTTCCAATTTTTGTCCCAATTCTTCCCATTCCCATTGAAACTTTTCAAATCCCTCTCAAAATTGTTGAAATTCTGTTGAAGCTTTTAAAATTCTCTCTAGAATTTTCAAAATCCATGGCCACATGTTTACAATTTCACGTCAAAAAATGGCTAAAATTCCAGTTGAAATTTTTTCAAAGTCCCTTAAAAATTTTCCAATTTTTGTCCCAATTCTTCCCATTCCCATTGAAACTTTTCAAATCCCTCTCCAAATTGTTGAAATTCTCTTGAAGCTTTTAAAATTCTCTCTAGAATTTTCAAAATCCATGGCCACATGTTTACAATTTCACGTCAAAAAATGGCTAAAATTCCAGTTGAAATTTTTTCAAAGTCCCTTAAAAATTTTCCAATTTTTGTCCCAATTCTTCCCATTCCCGTTGAAACTTTTCAAATCCCTCTCAAAATTGTTGAAATTCTCTTGAAGCTTTTAAAATTCTCTCTAGAATTTTCAAAATCCATGGCCACATGTTTACAATTTCACGTCAAAAAATGGCTAAAATTCCAGTTGAAATTTTTTCAAAGTCCCTTAAAAATTTTCCAATTTTTGTCCCAATTCTTCCCATTCCCATTGAAACTTTTCAAATTCCTCTCAAAATTGTTGAAATTCTCTTGAAGCTTTTAAAATTCTCTCTAGAATTTTCAAAATCCATGGCCACATGTTTACAATTTCACGTAAAAAAAATGGTAAAATTCCAGTTGAAATTTTTTCAAAGTCCCTTAAAAATTTTCCAATTTTTGTCCCAATTCTTCCCATTCCCATTGAAACTTTTCAAATCCCTCTCAAAATTGTTGAAATTCTCTTGAAGCTTTTAAAATTCTCTCTAGAATTTTCAAAATCCATGGCCACATGTTTACAATTTCACGTCAAAAAATTACTAAAATTCCAGTTGAAATTTTTTCAAAGTCCCTTAAAAATTTTCCAATTTTTGTCCCAATTCTTCCCATTCCCATTGAAACTTTTCAAATCCCTCTCCAAATTGTTGAAATTCTGTTGAAGCTTTTAAAATTCTCTCTAGAATTTTCAAAATCCATGTCCACATGTTTACAATTTCACGTCAAAAAATGGCTAAAATTCCAGTTGAAATTTTTTCAAAGTCCCTTAAAAATTTTCCAATTTTTGTCCCAATTCTTCCCATTCCCATTGAAACTTTTCAAATCCCTCTCAAAATTGTTGAAATTCTCTTGAAGCTTTTAAAATTCTCTCTAGAATTTTCAAAATCCATGTCCACATGTTCACAATTTCACATTAAAAAATGGCTAAAATTCCAGTTGAAATTTTTTCAAAGTCCCTTAAAAATTTTCCAATTTTTGTCCCAATTCTTCCCATTCCCATTGAAACTTTTCAAATCCCTCTCCAAATTGTTGAAATTCTGTTGAAGCTTTTAAAATTCTCTCTAGAATTTTCAAAATCCATGTCCACATGTTTACAATTTCACGTCAAAAAATGGCTAAAATTCCAGTTGAAATTTTTTCAAAGTCCCTTAAAAATTTTCCAATTTTTGTCCCAATTCTTCCCATCCCCATTGAAACTTTTCAAATCCCTCTCAAAATTGTTGAAATTCTGTTGAAGCTTTTAAAATTCTCTCTAGAATTTTCAAAATCCATGTCCACATGTTTACAATTTCACGTCAAAAAATGGCTAAAATTCCAGTTGAAATTTTTTCAAAGTCCCTTAAAAATTTTCCAATTTTTGTCCCAATTCTTCCCATTCCCATTGAAACTTTTCAAATCCCTCTCCAAATTGTTGAAATTCTGTTGAAGCTTTTAAAATTCTCTCTAGAATTTTCAAAATCCATGTCCACATGTTTACAATTTCACGTCAAAAAATGGCTAAAATTCCAGTTGAAATTTTTTCAAAGTCCCTTCAAAATTTTCCAATTTTTGTCCCAATTCTTCCCATTCCCATTGAAACTTTTCAAATCCCTCTCCAAATTGTTGAAATTCTCTTGAAGCTTTTAAAATTCTCTCTAGAATTTTCAAAATCCATGTCCACATGTTTACAATTTCACGTCAAAAAATTACTAAAATTCCAGTTGAAATTTTTTCAAAGTCCCTTAAAAATTTTCCAATTTTTGTCCCAATTCTTCCCATTCCCATTGAAACTTTTCAAATCCCTCTCCAAATTGTTGAAATTCTCTTGAAGCTTTTAAAATTCTCTCTAGAATTTTCAAAATCCATGTCCACATGTTTACAATTTCACATAAAAAAATTGCTAAAATTCCAGTTGAAATTTTTTCAAAGTCCCTTAAAAATTTTCCAATTTTTGTCCCAATTCTTCCCATTCCCATTGAAACTTTTCAAATCCCTCTCAAAATTGTTGAAATTCTCTTGAAGCTTTTAAAATTCTCTCTAGAATTTTCAAAATCCATGTCCACATGTTTACAATTTCACATTAAAAAATTGCTAAAATTCCAGTTGAAATTTTTTCAAAGTCCCTTAAAAATTTTCCAATTTTTGTCCCAATTCTTCCCATTCCCATTGAAACTTTTCAAATCCCTCTCCAAATTGTTGAAATTCTGTTGAAGCTTTTAAAATTCTCTCTAGAATTTTCAAAATCCATGTCCACATGTTTACAATTTCACGTCAAAAAATGGCTAAAATTCCAGTTGAAATTTTTTCAAAGTCCCTTAAAAATTTTCCAATTTTTGTCCCAATTCTTCCCATCCCCATTGAAACTTTTCAAATCCCTCTCCAAATTGTTGAAATTCTGTTGAAGCTTTTAAAGTTCTCTCTAGAATTTTCAAAATCCATGTCCACATGTTTACAATTTCACGTCAAAAAATTGCTAAAATTCCAGTTGAAATTTTTTCAAAGTCCCTTAAAAATTTTCCAATTTTTGTCCCAATTCTTCCCATTCCCATTGAAACTTTTCAAATCCCTCTCAAAATTGTTGAAATTCTGTTGAAGCTTTTAAAATTCTCTCTAGAATTTTCAAAATCCATGTCCACATGTTTACAATTTCACGTAACAAAATGGCTAAAATTCCAGTTGAAATTTTTTCAAAGTCCCTTAAAAATTTTCCAATTTTTGTCCCAATTCTTCCCATTCCCATTGAAACTTTTCAAATTCCTCTCAAAATTGTTGAAATTCTCTTGAAGCTTTTAAAAGTCTCTCTAGAATTTTCAAAATCCATGGCCACATGTTTACAATTTCACGTAAAAAAATGGTAAAATTCCAGTTGAAATTTTTTTCAAAGGCCCTTAAAAATTTTCCAATTTTTGTTCCAATTCTTCCCATTCCCATTGAAACTTTTCAAATCCCTCTCAAAATTGTTGAAATTCTGTTGAAGCTTTTAAAATTCTCTCTAGAATTTTCAAAATCCATGGCCACATGTTTACAATTTCACGTCAAAAAATGGCTAAAATTCCAGTTGAAATTTTTTCAAAGTCCCTTAAAAATTTTCCAATTTTTGTCCCAATTCTTCCCATTCCCATTGAAACTTTTCAAATCCCTCTCAAAATTGTTGAAATTCTGTTGAAGCTTTTAAAATTCTCTCTAGAATTTTCAAAATCCATGGCCACATGTTTACAATTTCACGTAAAAAAATGGCTAAAATTCCAGTTGAAATTTTTTCAAAGTCCCTTAAAAATTTTCCAATTTTTGTCCCAATTCTTCCCATTCCCATTGAAACTTTTCAAATCCCTCTCAAAATTGTTGAAATTCTCTTGAAGCTTTTAAAATTCTCTCTAGAATTTTCAAAATCCATGGCCACATGTTTACAATTTCACGTAAAAAAAATGGTAAAATTCCAGTTGAAATTTTTTCAAAGTCCCTTAAAAATTTTCCAATTTTTGTCCCAATTCTTCCCATTCCCATTGAAACTTTTCAAATCCCTCTCAAAATTGTTGAAATTCTGTTGAAGCTTTTAAAATTCTCTCTAGAATTTTCAAAATCCATGTCCACATGTTTACAATTTCACGTAACAAAATGGCTAAAATTCCAGTTGAAATTTTTTCAAAGTCCCTGAAAAATTTTCCAATTTTTGTCCCAATTCTTCCCATACCCATTGAAACTTTTCAAATCCCTCTCCAAATTGTTGAAATTCTGTTGAAGCTTTTAAAATTCTCTCTAGAATTTTCAAAATCCATGTCCACATGTTTACAATTTCACGTCAAAAAATGGCTAAAATTCCAGTTGAAATTTTTTCAAAGTCCCTTAAAAATTTTCCAATTTTTGTCCCAATTCTTCCCATTCCCATTGAAACTTTTCAAATCCCTCTCAAAATTGTTGAAATTCTCTTGAAGCTTTTAAAATTCTCTCTAGAATTTTCAAAATCCATGGCCACATGTTTACAATTTCACGTCAAAAAATGGCTAAAATTCCAGTTGAAATTTTTTCAAAGTCCCTTAAAAATTTTCCAATTTTTGTCCCAATTCTTCCCATTCCATTGAAAACTTTTCAAATCCCTCTCAAAATTGTTGAAATTCTCTGAAGCTTTTAAAATTCTCTCTAGAATTTTCAAAATCCATGGCCACATGTTTACAATTTCACGTAAAAAAAAATGGTAAAATTCCAGTTGAAATTTTTTCAAAGTCCCTTAAAAATTTTCCAATTTTGTCCCAATTCTTCCCATTCCCATTGAAACTTTTCAAATCCCTCTCAAAATTGTTGAAATTCTGTTGAAGCTTTTAAAATTCTCTCTAGAATTTTCAAAATCCATGTCCACATGATTACAATTTCACGTCAAAAAATGGCTAAAATTCCAGTTGAAATTTTTTCAAAGTCCCTTAAAAATTTTCCAATTTTTGTCCCAATTCTTCCCATTCCCATTGAAGCTTTTCAAATCCCTCTCAAAATTGTTGAAATTCTGTTAAAGCTTTTAAAATTCTCTCTAGAACTTTCAAAATCCATGTCCACATGTTTACAATTTCACGTCAAAAAATGGCTAAAATTCCAGTTGAAATTTTTTCAAAGTCCCTTAAAAATTTTCCAATTTTTGTCCCAATTCTTCCCATTCCCATTGAAACTTTTCAAATCCCTCTCAAAATTGTTGAAATTCTCTTGAAGCTTTTAAAATTCTCTCTAGAATTTTCAAAATCCATGGCCACATGTTTACAATTTCACGTAAAAAAATGGCTAAAATTCCAGTTGAAATTTTTTCAAAGTCCCTTAAAAATTTTCCAATTTTTGTCCCAATTCTTCCCATTCCCATTGAAACTTTTCAAATCCCTCTCCAAATTGTTGAAATTCTCTTGAAGCTTTTAAAATTCTCTCTAGAATTTTCAAAATCCATGTCCACATGTTTACAATTTCACGTAAAAAAAATGGTAAAATTCCAGTTGAAATTTTTCAAAGTCCCTTAAAAATTTTCCAATTTTTGTCCCAATTCTTCCCATTCCCATTGAAACTTTTCAAATCCCTCTCAAAATTGTTGAAATTCTCTTGAAGCTTTTAAAATTCTCTCTAGAATTTTCAAAATCCATGGCCACATGTTTACAATTTCACGTCAAAAAAATTGCTAAAATTCCAGTTGAAATTTTTTCAAAGTCCCTTAAAAATTTTCCAATTTTTGTCCCAATTCTTCCCATTCCCATTGAAACTTTTCAAATCCCTCTCAAAATTGTTGAAATTCTCTTGAAGCATTTAAAATTCTCTCTAGAATTTTCAAAATCCATGGCCACATGTTTACAATTTTACTTCAAAAAATGGCTAAAATTCCAGTTGAAATTTTTTCAAAGTCCCTTAAAAATTTTCCAATTTTTGTCCCAATTCTTCCCATTCCCATTGAAACTTTTCAAATCCCTCTCCAAATTGTTGAAATTCTCTTGAAGCTTTTAAAATTCTCTCTAGAATTTTCAAAATCCATGGCCATATGTTTACAATTTCACGTCAAAAAATGGCTAAAATTC